>NW_026054676.1:0-206539 GCF_022830035.1 Ophidiomyces ophidiicola
TCACCAAAACCTTATATATAACTATATACTTATATATTTATATATATTTATATAGTTATCAGTAAGTATATTCTACTAACTAAGCTTTTGTTGTATGAGCTTCTACTGCACATTGACTTGCTCACACTTCTGAATTGTTGTGCCCTGACTTATTTTGAATGATCTATTGTAACTGATAAGTACTGATAGTAATTCACTATTATTATTGTGGTCATGAATGTTTCATATGTGCAAAAGAGACATCAATGAGCACATGCCATAATCTTCTGATAAAACTGTTAATGATCAGTATAAAGTAGTGGGAGTCTCTCTACTTACAATAGTACTCTTGACTTGAAAATGTTGGACTTTGTGCACTTCACAGTCACAGAGCTTTTTAATTCTATCATATATTACTGATTAGTACTGATCTATCAGTAAGTATCAGTAGTGACTCAAAGAAACTATTGTCTACAAGTCAGCAAGCTTCTTCCTCTTCTCTGACTGAGATGACACCAGACAGTCAGCTTTTTTGAATTCTTTTGTAAGTACAGCAATTGCTGCTAGAGCTGCCAGACCACTCAGATCAGTTAATGCTGCAAGAGCAGCTGCATGTTCAGAGACAACAGTAGAAGTAGAAGTGAGAACTGTGAAGACATTTTTAGTTTCTTCTGATTGTGACTGATCAGAAGCAGAATCTTGTTCTGCTGATGCTGTCATAATTAGCTATTCAGTAATAACTAGTAGCAAATAATTGTATTGATTGGAATGTTGATAGCAAATCAGCAGAAGAATAGGGAGGATAGATGCTGATCTATTATCAAAAACAACTGATTAGTTACTAATTTCTAGATAAAGAGCCAAACAAGAAGTAAGATTCAAAACTTAATCTTGGGCTGAAGCTGAGACTCCTGTTCACCCCTGCATAAAGAACTCAATTTTATGCACATAGTGAGAGACTGTAATAAAATCACTTTCAAGCTCAAATTGAGCACATTTAAAAGCTTGAAAAAGCATGCAGTTTAATATGGGAGAATCTGCTTACCTTCATGATGTTGCAGTTGTAAAGAAGAAGAAGAGAGCAAGAGTGAGCAAAGTGAGAAATATTATTAGTGTGAGGGGGGGGGAAGAAGTTTGCACACAAAATCAAGCTAGACTATATTAGAAATAGTGTACACAATGTGTTCTTTTACATAAGCAAAGTGAGACAAACTCCATGTATTGTGTTCTTTACATAAGCTGAATCATGTGAACTCAGTGGAATCTTCCACTGAGTTCTCTCTTATCAGTAGTAATCAGATAGTAGAAAAGTATGACCACTCATCATCTTACAACACCATACTGAGCATCTTTGTAAGTGACTGTTTTGTTACAGTTACTACATTCTGAGTTCTTTCAAGACCTTCTGGTACTTCTAGTAATATCTGGTAACTTAATCTGATTATACAATGCCAAGATCTGTTGAGCCACTTCACAACATCTGGAGACAGTTCAATCCACATCATATCAATTGTGCACTGATAACATCTGTGTTTGGAATCAGTAATTATCAGTTAAGACATCTGTTGACCACACATCTGGGCATCTGGGGACTCTAGAATTTGTTTTTTACAGTTGATTGCAAAAGTATTGTGAAATGTGCCAAATTCATGTTTTTTAGCATGCCCTAGGAACTCCACACAAAATGTAGATATGTAGAAACCTGATTTTGCTTAAATTTGGCTTGTATGATCAACTGCAATCTATTTCTCATATATTTTGTTAGTAAAACTGTTTCAATAGTGATAGTTAATCTCTCACATATTAAATCATAACTCTCTATAAGTTTCACTGTTCTGTGCTCAAAGCTATTAAGAAAACAGTTTCTTCACATGTCAAAACTGCAGAAGCTTCTTCTGAACTTAAATTGAAGCTTTAAGACTTAGCTTTGACTTCTGTAGCAGCTGAAGATGAGAGTATGAATGCTGATCAGAAGAATACACAGTTTGAGTCTTTAAAAACTATTTTTACTACAGAGAAATGTAATTGAGATTTTATCAAAAGTCTGTCTACTGATCTTTTACTGCTGCTGTCACTGTTGCTGCCATCTGATTCTCTAGATAATATCAGTATCATTGTTATTGTTAAATGTATGATTGAAAAGCAGAATGTGGCAGAAAAGACTCTTCTTTTAAAGCTCATGAAGTCTTTTGAATGAAAGTCTTTCTGAGCTCAGTATTTTATGAAGATTAATTGCTGAGACTATAAAAATGAGCAAAAGATCTCTTATATTGATGCTCTAGCACAGATTTTCTATACAGAGACAAAGACTTGAAGCACAACTATCACAGAATTATTCATTAACAATTAAGAAAACTGACAGTAGTTATTAACAGTTCTTAAACATCTCATATAATCAGACTCTGTGTGCAAATATATTCATATAGTAATGAATTTTGCAGTGAGTTCTTTTAAAACAGCATTTAAGCTAATAATTATTAATATAGAATCTTCAAAGCACTTTAAACTGAAGCTTCTGTCTGTTATTGTGAAGAATATATTCTCTTCTCTGCTGCCACTGCTGTCATCAGTACAGTGCAAAAGATCATGATCAACATCTACAATCTGTCAGCTTGCTGAAATTAAGAAGAAGAAAGATTCTAATACTGCTCAGTTAATAAAAGAGCTGCAAATCAATTATTCATGTAAATTAAAAGCTTATATTAATTATAAAGAGAGTTCTTGTTGGATCTTCTATTTAAATGACAGTCATATTCCACTGATATTCAGTAACTACATGATCTAAGTAGAGCAAATTAAAGCAGAGCATGCTACACCTACTAATTTTTCTGAAAAGCTTGTGAAGCAGTGACTATGAGAGCAAATGAAGAAGAAAAATAAAGACAAAGATAGAGATAATGAAGAGTCTTCTAAGATTTTAAATGTATCTTCTTCAAACACTACTTCTACTGTGGTTTTTGAATCTCCAGCTTCTACTAATGACATGAATTCAAATCTCATGCAAATGATGCTGTTAAAGTATTTTACTAGCAACTCTAATCAGTGAAATGCAGTGTCTATCTATCTGTACTATTCTTCTTCTTCAGCATCTGCTTCAACATCAGTGTCAGATTCAGCTCAATATACAATGAACTGAACTTCTTCAGATAATTCTATAACTCTCAAACAAGAGTCTGCCAGCATAGAATCTCTACATATGTCACAGTTAATTAGCAATTCACTTATGATGAGTATTTCTTATTCTTCTGACATGAGATCTTTAAATTCTTTAAGCATAAAAGAGTTGTCTGCACAGTCTGCATCTGTATTAAAGAATTCAATAAGCAAAATTACTACTTTGTGACAGAATATTTCATTTTGATTCAGCAGCTCTGTATCACACTATGAAGAGTATAATGACAGTATATTTAATGTCTACACTCAGTGGCTTATAGTAAAGAGATCTGCATAAAAGTGGACAATATTGAAGACTCAGACATCTCTACAGACATAAAATTATGAATTAGATCAAGTACAAAATCTGAAACTTAAGCAGCTTATCTGATTAGACATTCACATGAACACATTTGACATTCTATGTGCAGATTTGAAGAATTCAACATAAAAGACTCTTGCATGGGCTAGATTTATTGAAATGAAGACATGATTGGAGGCACAAATAACTACTTAAAAGAAAGAGAATTCAATAAACAATATGATGATGTAAATTACTATAAATTCTGTCTGTATATATTAGATTATTCAACTAATCAATGTGACTATTCTTGAAGAATTCTCAAGCATTCTTTCTCTTCATGAAACTCTGTACAGCATGATGTAGAAAGACTTCAAAATCTTCAGCAAATGTGTCTGTAACTGTCATATTCTTATTTCTTCATAATCATGCTTTTAATGAGTGAAATGACTGTTCAATTGAGTTGTAATCTGATGAATATGAAGATAGAAATAACAGCTTTACCTCTGCTTCACTGCACATTATATGAAGCTTGTTTGAATGGTGGATTGCACAGTTATTTATTACTAGAACTAAGAAATTGTGCTGGCACTGAAATAGAATTCTGTGTCAAACAAATTCATTGAATCTCTCTGTTGTGTAGAAGCTGTGAAAGATATTGTACATCATGTAATCTTCTATATTCAATGCTGGCAGAATGCTCCAATGTCTGAATTAAGTACAGAGTTTTTGAACATGGCAAGAAAACTCTCTAGAAGATCACTCATAATGTCTATCAACTGTATGTTCATTGACAGCACTTTCATCAATAAAAATAAAGAATTTGAGTGCATATTGAGCAATAGTAATCATTCAGTTCAATCAAAGAGTCTTGTTTTATTGACTCATAATAGAATGAATCTATAAATGCAATAACAGATCAATAACCTTCTACAATTCTACTACTATAGAAAATTCACTCTTTTATGTGTTATTTGACAAGATTCCAGAGCTCTGCTGATTGTGGAAGTGCTAACTTTGACATCATATTCTTCACTAATAAAAGCTGCTGTCTCATTCAAATAGAAAGTGAAATATTTAGCAAAGAAATTCTTCAAATCATCAATTATATTCTTAGTGAGCTTTCTAGATCTTTCAATTACAGATTTTGATCTGTATGATGTCTGGAAATGATGAATATGCTGTGCTATGCAATATACTGTTATGACATGGCATCTGGCTACTCTAGAGATCTCTTGGACATTAGTTTTAACACATAGAAGCTCAAGAATAAGCCATAAGATTGAGTCTGATAATCTAGGTGTCATTGAAACAGTTTTACTAACAAAATATATGAGAAATAGATTGCAGTTGATCATACAAGCCAAATTCAAGCAAAATCAGATTTCTACATATCTATGTTTTGTGTGGAGTTTCTAGGGCACACTAAAAAATGTGAATTTGGCACATTTCACAATACTTTTGCAACCAACTGTAGTGTGCCCTAGGAACTCCACACAAAACATAGATATGTAGAAATCTGATTTTGCTCAAATTCAGCTTGTACAATCAACTGTGATCTATTTCTCATATATTTTGTTAGTAAAACTGTTTCAATGGCACCTAGATTATCAGACTCAATCTTACAGCTTATTCTTGAGCTTCTATGTGTTAAAACTAATGTCCAAGAGATCTCTAGAGTAGTCAGATGCCATGTCACAACAGTATATTGCATAGCACAGCATATTCATCATTTTCAGACATCATACAGATCAAAATCTGTAATTGAAAGATCTAGAAAGCTCACTAAGAATATAATTGATGATTTAGAGAATTTCTTTGCTGAATATTTCACTTTCTATTTGAATGAGACAGCAGCTTTTGTTAGTGAAGAATATGATGTCAAAGTTAGCACTTCCACAATCAGCAGAGCTCTGAAATCTTGTCAAATAACACATAAAAGAGTGAATTTTCTATAGTAGTAGAATTGTAGGAGATTATTGATCTGTTATTGCATTTATAGATTCATTCTATTATGAGTCAACAAAACAAGACTCTTTGATTGAACTGAATAATTACTATTACTTAATATGCATTCAAATTCTTTATTTTTATTGATGAAAGTGCTGTCAATGAACATACAATTGATAGACATTATAAGTGATCTTCTAGAGAGTTTTCTTGCCATGTTCAAAGACTCTGTACTTAATTCAGACATTGGAGCATTCTGCCAGCATTGAATATAGAAGATTACATGGCATATGATATCTTTCATGACTTTTACACAACAGAGAGATTCAATGAATTTGTTCAGCACAGAGTTCTATCTCAGTGTCAGCACAATTTCTTGATTCTAGTAATGAATAACTGTGCAATCCACCATTTAAATGAGCTCTGTATAATGTGCAGTGAAGCAGAGATAAAGCTGTTATTTCTATCTTCATATTCATCAGATTACAATCTAATTGAACAGTCATTTCACTCATTAAAAGTGTGGTTACAGAGAAATAAGAATATGACAGTTACAGACACATTTGCTGAAGATTTTGAAGCCTTTCTACATCATGCTGTATAGAGTTTCATGAAGGAGAAGAATGCTTGAGAATTCTTCAAGAATAGTTACATTGATTAGTTGAATAATCTGATATATACAGACAGAATTTATAGTAATTTACATCATCATATTGTTCATTAAATTCTCTTTCTTCTAAGTAGTTATTTGTGTCTTCAACTGTGTCTCCATTTCAACAAATCTAGTCTGTGCAAGAGTCTTTCATGTTGGATTCTTCAAATCTGCACATAGAATGTTAAATGTGTCCATGCAAATGTCTAATTGAGTAAGCTGCTTGGGTTTCAGATCTTGTACTTGATCTAATTTATAATTTTGTGTCTGTAGAGATGTCTGAGCCTTCAATATTGTCTGCTTTTGTGCAGATCTCTTTACTATAAGTCACTGAGCATAGACATTAAATATACTGTCATTATACTCTTCATAGTGTGATACAGAGCTGCTGGACTGAAATAAAATATTTTGTCACAAAGCAGCAATTTTACTTATTGAATTCTTCAATATAGATGCAGACTGTGCAGACAACTCTTTCACACTCAGAGAATTTGAAGATCTCATGTCAGAGAAATAAGAAATACTCATCATGAATGAATTGCTAATTAACTATGACATATGTAGAGATTCTATGCTGGCAGACTCTCATTTGAGAGTTATAGAATTGTCTGAAGAAGTTCAGTTCATTGTATATTAAACTGAATCTGACACTGACATTGAAGCAGATACTGAAGAAGAAGAATAGTATGAATAGATAGACACTGCATTTTACTGATTAGAGTTGCTAGTAAAATGCTTTAACAGCATCATTTGCATAAGATTTAAATTCATGTCATTAGTAGAAGCTGAAGACTCAAAAACCATAATAGAAGCAATGTTTGAAGAAGATACATTTAAAGTTTTAGAAAACTCTTCATTATCTCTATTTTTATCTTTATTTTTCTTCTTCATTTGCTCTTGTAGCCACTGCTTCATAAGCTTTTCAGAAGAATTAGTAGATGTAGCATACTCTGCTTTAATTTACTCTATTCAGATCATGTAGTTACTGAATATCAGTGAAATATGACTGTCATTTAAATAGAAGATTCAATAAGAACTCTTTTTATAATTAATACAAGCTCTTAATTTACATGAATAATTGATTTGCAGCTCTTTTATTAATTAAGCAGTATTAGAATCTTTCTTCTTCTTAATTTCAGTAAGCTAATAAATTGTAGATGTTGATTGTGATCTTTTGTGCTGTACTGATGACAGTGATGATGATGGTGAAGAGAATATATTCTTCACAACAACAGATGAAAGCTTTAATTTAAAGTGCTTTGAAGATTCTACATTAGTAGTTATTGACTTAAATGCTGTTTTGAAAGAACTTGCTGCAAAATTCATTACTATATAAATATATTTGCACATGAAGTCTGATTGTATGAAATGTTCAAGAACTGTTAATAACTGCTGTCAGTTCTCTTAATTGTTAATGAATGATTTCATAATAGTTGTGCTTTGAGTCTTTGTCTTTGTATAGAAAATCTGTGCTAGAGCATCAATATAAGAGATCTTTTGCTCATTCTTATAGTTTCAGTGATTAATCTTCATAAAATACTGAGTTCAGAAAGACTTTCATTCAAAAAACTTCATGAGCTTTAAAAGAAGAGTCTTTTCTGCCACATTCTGCTTTTCAATCATACATTTAACAATAACAATGATACTGACATTATCTAGAGAATCAGATGGTGGTGATGATGATGACAGCAGTAAAAGATTGACAGACAGACTTTTAATAAAATTTCAATCACATTTCTTTGTAGTAGAAATAGTTTCTGAAGACTTAAACTGTGTATTCTTCTGATTGACATTCATATTCTCATCTTCAGCTGCTATAGAAGTCAAAGCTGAACTTCAAAGCTTTAATTTAAGCTCAGAAGAAGCTTCTGCAGTTTTGGCATGTGAGAGAGCTGTTTTCTTGATAGCTTTGAGTGCAGAATGATGAAACTTATAAGAAGTCATGATTTGATATGTGAGAGATTAACTATCACTATTGAAACAGTTTTACTAACAAAATATATGAGAAATAGATTGCAGTTGATTGTACAAGCCAAATTTGAGCAAAATTGGGTTTCTACATATCTATGTTTTGTGTGGAGTTCCTAGGGCACACTAAAAAACGCGAATTTGGCACATTTCGCAATACTTTTGCAACCAACTGTAAATTAGACGCCCTGCTCGGCAGGATAATCCGAACCAAACGATACAATATGGAGGATCCCAATGATATTGCTAATCTCACTGATACCGATGAAAACATTCTCCCTATGGACCTAGATATTAACCAAACTACCAAAATAGCATGTACCAAGTTAGCTGCATTGGTAGTTGATCTCTCACCACCCCCGACGGACAGTCCTATCACTACGTAGCCATCGACGGGAAGCTCATCCTGCCCGCCTACGAGAGTTAGAAGCTACTGTAATGCAGAATATCTTCCTGGAAGCTGACGCTAAAATCATCTACCTTACACTCCCGAGTTATACCCTTAAAAAATATCGCTCAGCGAATCAGTGATTGGACTGGTGCTGTTGTGCCGAACACTTCATGCATCAATACCCAACTATTCTGTCTGTGGACCCCTCACCCACCCAATAGGACCGAGTCACTTTGTTGTGCTTACTGGCCTGTTATATAAATTTGCTCGCTTCTCTACCACTCAACAGAGCTTAGGAGTCAATCATACATTCCACAGTAATCCGAATCTATCTCCCGTTACCAAGTCCAGCTTTTCTTCATAATACCATCTTGATGATAATATCTTTTCATGCATCACTTTGTCAGAAAATAATGTTTCATTTTCTGCGTCGCTTCGGGTAGTTTAAGCAAATGATGTCCAATTGTCTAACAAGATCCGGAGAAACTAGCTCAAATCCTAGGATATCTGAAGTCGATACTCAGCAAGATATTGTGCTATCTTTGCCCATTTGTACGTACATGTATAATTGTTTTCTCGAGTCTGCTTCATTTGATCAAAGGATTCTATTATTGGTAGATGTACGATATAGACTCTTGTCATTTTGAAATTTTCTTTAGTAAATCGACATGGCCTAAATTTTGTGCACTTTGCCTTTGAGTTTCAGAAAGCCTGTTGATCCCCGTGTTGCAAAAGCCCATCCAATCTGATTGGCAATCTTGAAATCGACGCCCAGATCCTCTGCAAAGGTCCATACCGCCGCGGGGTTTTTCATAAAGAGTCTGCCTATCAGTACACTATCTAATCCGTCTTTCTCAAGCAGATCATTAGCCTGATTGCCATTTGTAATGCCCCCAACAGTACCAACGGCAATTCGATCTCCAACCGTTTTCTTTATCGCGATAGCAAAATGCGCCTGGAACGATGGACCCAGCGCAATCCTTTGATCGGGATGGTTGCCGCCCGAGCTCACATCGAGAAAATCCACTTGCCCTTTTTCTGCAAGCACTTGCGAAAAGCGAATAGAATCCTCCAGTTTCCAGCTGGGTAGATCTGGGCGGGACTCTTCCAGCCAGTCGCTTGCGGAAAATCGCAAAAACAGCGGCATATCCTCGGGCATATTCTGACGGCAGATATCGACGATTTCGTTGGTCAAGCGCATGCGGTTTTCAAAGCTTCCGCCATATTCGTCGGTGCGGTTGTTGGAAACAGGTGACAAAAAAGAGTACAGGAGATAGCCGTGCGCGTTGTGGATTTCAATGAAGTCCATCCCAGCGGCTACTGCGCGCCGCACTGAAGCGCCCCAGGCTTGTTTCACCTCTTCGATGTCTGCCTTGGCCATAGCTTTTGGCTGACCCAGTCGTGCAGAGTACGGAATGTCACTCGGGCCTTTGATATTATCCGGCCAGCCGCCAGCTGCTTCCACAGCAATATCGCCAGTCGCAAGGAACGGGGCCAGAGTGCTCGCTTTCCGGCCAGCGTGGGCGAGCTGTATGCCAATCACCTGGTTCTGGCTGTGGATAAATTCCGTGAGTCGCCTCAGGGGCTCAATCTGAGAATCTTTCCACAAGCCGGCATCCTCGGGTGATATTCTTCCTTCTGGAAGCACTGCAGTAGCCTCCATTAGTATGAACCCTGGCCCTCGAAGCGAGATGCCACCCAGATGGGCCATATGCCAGTCTGTAATGTGGCCATCGTCGGCGGAATATTGGCAGAGGGGGGATAGCTAGTGACAGAGAAGTCCATCAGTACAGCCCATCCTAATAGTGACAAGAGTTTGGCAGAGACAAAATACCCCGATGCGATTCTGCAGCGTCAAGCCGCGCAATTTCAGCGGTTGGAACAACTTGGGTGGCTTTGTGCCATCGGATTGGGGATCTGCGGCGGTGCCGGCCTTGGGGTTTTGATAGGGGGAGAAATAGCCTATTCCAGGGGCTGGCTCGTTGCGAACGCCCTCCAAACGTTTGTCTAGCATGGCAATGAGAGATTTGTGTCTTTTTCAGGATGTCGATAGGCAGTTAACTACAGAGAAATCTACGAACCATTGCCTGCCTATTAATAATCTGTAATATCCAGTTCCCGCGGCTCTCAAACACAAGACTTGCGCGGCGACTTTTTCGAGCCGGCGAGGAAGGTTCGGCAATTTCGTCGGCCCGGGCCTCGATTTATAATCAGGGCGCGGCTGCTAATTGGCTAGGAAGGTGGGGCTGTAAGGACAAATCAGGGGCGAGTGCTGTGCGGGTTGCTGAGTCATCGGGCTTAGGCGACGGGATTTAGCGGCTTATTTCCACCACTCAGGCGCGGGCGGGCCGGTAGTTGCCCGCGGAAACCGGCGGTGCGTGCGCGCAAGATCGGGCGTCGGACCGCGACGAGCGACGCGGATAAGCCGGCGCTGCCATTGGCGCACGCTGACGGCTGCGAGCTGGCTTGGCGATCTCCCCACCACCCGCCCTTCCAGGATCGAGCTGAGACCTAATCCTCCGACCATCACTGGGTGTTGATATCGCAGTTGCAAGACAATCCCTAACTAGCTACTACAACCACCTGTGGTCGAGGGGCGACTCTGTCGTCGCCGTGCATTTTTCTGCGACGGGGCACAGTTCTCGACCTCTGCTGCTTCCCCTCTCCTCCCACTCGCCTGCCGGCATCCTCATTACGATGGCTGCCCTATCACTCCCACGGACAGCAGCTGCCAGAGGTCTACTTCGCAGATCATATGGCACTGTGCAAAGCACCATTATTCCCCCCGCTGCCTCGTCGCCGACCCCCCCTCTCGCCAACTCCATCCTCCAAGATGCCATCACAGCCACCGGGCCTCGGATGAACTGGACCCGAGAAGAGATACAGAAAATCTACAATACGCCTTTGAACCAACTCACATATGCCTCGGTATGCTCACCGCCCCAGAGTCTCGGCAGGATGCCCTTCTAACCCGCCAACCTACCATTAGGCTACGGTTCATCGTCGCTTCCATGACCCCGCCGCGATTCAGATGTGTACGTTGATGAACATCAAGACTGGTGGATGCAGCGAAGATTGTTCCTATTGCGCCCAATCGTCACGTTACAGCACAGGCCTCAAAGCCACGAAGCTTAGTCCTGTAGACTCTGTGTTAGAAGCTGCACGGGTTGCGAAAGAGAATGGCAGTACCCGTTTCTGCATGGGCGCCGCTTGGCGAGATATGCGTGGTCGCAAGACGAACTTGAAAAATATCAAGGCTATGGTGTCTGGGGTGCGATCTATGGGAATGGAAGTCTGTGTCACTCTAGGCATGATTGACGGTGACCAGGCCAAAGAACTCAAGGACGCGGGCCTGACGGCATATAACCACAATCTTGACACATCAAGAGAATTCTATCCCTCTGTCATCTCCACCAGAACATACGACGAACGTTTACAGACGCTTGGGCATGTTCGCGATGCCGGTATCAACGTCTGTTCTGGTGGCATTCTTGGCTTGGGAGAGGGCGATGCCGACCGTGTTGGCTTACTCCACACTGTCGCGACGCTTCCCTCGCACCCGGAGTCTTTCCCTGTCAATGCCCTTGTGCCAATCAAGGGAACACCGCTGGGAGACAGAAAAATGATTTCTTTTGATAAGATTCTCCGAACCGTGGCCACGGCACGTATCGTACTCCCAATCTCGATCGTGAGATTGGCGGCTGGCCGTATCTCTATGTCCGAAGAGCAGCAAGTCACTTGTTTCCAAGCCGGCGCGAACGCTATTTTTACTGGAGAGAAGATGTTGACGACCGACTGTTCCGGATGGGAGGAAGATAAGAAGATCTTTGATAAATGGGGGTACTACCCTATGCCGCCGTTCAAGAGAGGCGAGTATAGAGGCAGAGTCACAGCGGAGACTGCCACCCCTCCACCTCCCGAACCGGCCCAGACGCGATCCCAGTCGGAAACAACAGCATAATAAACCATCAAAACACTGAACTGATGTAGACTTGAACTATATTCTTTTCTAATGTAAATTTTGCATAATTAAAAGGATCTGTTTTATATAGCCTGGGCCCGCTAATTTCCATGCCAAATCGTAGTACGAATAGGTAGTATGCCAATAATGTACATTTCGACACCCCAGCAAGTGCTCACAAGTGAATTAAACATTTACAGCAAAGCTCTGCAAAGAAGCTTCTCGATTTTTGATAATGTTTCTTTTTTTGACGTGATGCTCGCCATGAGGTAGAGGACATTTCCCAAAACACGTGAGTGGATGTTAAATCCGTCAGATCCGGCCAGCAAGTGCTGTTGCAACCCACTAGCAGCGGTCGATGTGTAGCCTAGAGACAATAAATTTAGAAAATAAACAAAAAAGAAAAAAAGGAATTGGAGAAGGGAAAAAATATCGACGAACCTCCGCCACCCTGTTTGTCTTTCAGGGTTATACTCAAGACAGTGCCCATGGCAAAGATGCTCTCCACCTCCTCGGCGAATGATAAATCCCTCACCACACTTTGTGACCACGAACTCCACACCTCTGGTCTGGCCGTAGCACCCTCTGTATCATGATCGGCATCTTTGGTTGGTGGCGGTGTTTCTCCGCAGCCTGCCCAATCCCGGACATAGCCCCGCCAATAGCCGCTCTCTTCCATGTCGAGCATGGTGTGAACAGCGCTCATTCCAACACTGCATCCGACGGCATTAGCGGTGTAGCTGTGGCCATGGAGAAGTGCGTCATGCTTATGTGGGCTGTCGAAGGCTTGGAAGATTTCGTTGCTGGCCATGGTGGTGCACAGCGGGACGAGGCCGCCGGTGAGCAGTTTAGCGTTAACGGTGATATCGGGGTGGCATTGGAGGAACGACGCCGAGGTGATTCTACCTAGACGGTAAAGACCGGTGAAGACTTCGTCGAAAATGACGGGGACGCCAGACCAATCTGTTGGCGTGGAGGGCGGTGAAGAACCAGATTTGAAGATCTCTGGGCGGTTGCGAATGACTTGGACTAGGGAATGCTGGAAAAGAGGGTCACTGTAGGAGTGCTGTTAGTTGTAGTTCCTAGATATTATCATGGAGCCTTGAACTTACGAGAACAGCATGCCTCCGGCGCCAAGAATGACAGGCTCAATGATCAAAGCGCCGAATTTCATGCCCTTCTCTTCAACCATTCTTTCGAGTGTTACTTTGATATAGTGTTGGTATCTTTTGGCACTCGGCGAGTCTGCTCGCGCTTCGATGTCAAAAATCGCGGATAAACTTGGAAATTTCACATCATCACCGAGAGCGGCGCTCAGCTCTTCAGGGACCGTAACACTCCAGACCCCATTGGACATTTGCACCTTGGGGAAATCAAACCAGTGCCCACGCCCTCTATACCACTCCACACGCTTGTTGTACGTAGAGGGCTCTGAACAATCCATGACACCAATCGTATCTCCATGGTAACTTCCCTTGAGACCGATGATGCTGACTGTCTCTTTGCTTGCATCCCAACCGTAGCGGACAGAAGCTGCCCGTAGCGCCATTTTGATCGCAACCTCCATTCCGGTGCTGCCATTGTCAGTGTAGAAAACCTTCTTCAAGCGAATATTTTGTCCCACATTTAGGAGGAGCTCAGCCAGTGCGAGTGCTGGCTCGTGAACATTTCCGGCAAACATGACATGCCCGTAGCGGCCAGCAGCATAAGCAGAAGACAGAGCCAGGTCGGGGTTGCCATGGCCTAGCCCCTGAGTCCACCAGGATGCGGAGCCGTCGAATGTTGCTTGAAGCAACCCAGGCGCACTCGTTGGGGCTGAATCTCCGTTGGGTTTCAGCGTCTGAAAACAATCATCGTGCGCCGAATCGATCACGGTGATGTTCTTTGGAGTCATGCCATGATGTTGAGTGAATGGGTACCATATAACTTCATGCGCCCTTTTCGCCATAGAATCTAGGCGCTCAACATGGTTCGCATGCTTAAGCTTGAGGTTTTCAAGAAGTGCAGCAATGTTATCATGCTTCATTGCGTTCTCGTAGAACGATCTCATAGCTTCCTCGTCTTTTAGCTTTGCAATTTCAGTCTCGCTCTCCTGCTTCTGCGGGGGCTGTGGCAAGGTATACAGCGGAACCCCCTTCTTTCCAAAGAATTCTCGGAGGAATTCATGGTTCCGGTAGTACTGGTCTTCGAACAGCATGACACCTTCGACATCGTACCCACGTATTGCAAGAGACTCGTACGCTGAGATGGACGCCGCCACTCCGCCTAGCTTGGAGTCGCCGACCAGGACAACAGGCAGTCGCAGCGGGCGGTAAAGATCGGCCTGGAGGCTTCCATTGGGGCCTGGTGAGAGAACACCCCCAGCAGTCTCGACTAGGGAGATGCCAGGCGCCTCTTCGGCCCAGGCATTGAGTGTCTTTGATACTGCCTCGACGATTTCCGCATCTTGGGGGCACTGCAACGAAGAGGGACGGTAAGTAACGAGTCTCCTCGACAACAACGCAGCAGACGACTCACCGGCTTAAGGCGCGCCGCGAGATGTGGGCTCACGGGCTCGTCGAACTGGAAGAGACATTTGGTCGCGATGCCGTCCGCAAAGCGCCGGATATGCCTATATCCAATGGCAGGGCGTCAGTCAGCGAGGCTCTCGTATCGACGCACGACGTTGCGCGGCCGTCAACCCGCACAGCCAGGCAGCAAAGCAACAGGGCCACCCACCGGTCGTCAGCGTCCGCCCGCGGCCCTGTCGACACCGGCTTCAGGAAGCGCAGCGGGTCGGCGGGCGAGAGGGCGGGAATGGCCTTGCACAGGATCGTCGACACGACCGTCTTCCCCACGTTCGTGTTGGCGCCGTAGACCTGGTATGCACGCGCGGTGCGCCAGAGCCCGCTGCCGACGAACGAGGATATCATGATGCGAATCGCGAGCTACCGAGCACGAGCAGGCGAGCAGGCGAGCAACACGCGTCCTGCAAATGCCCAGCTGATCTCACCGAACGCTGCGGCCGGCGATTAGCTGCGTTGCCCGCTAGGTTTAACTCTCTCCAGACTCCGCCGGACTCACTGCTAATCACGACTCGCCTACGCCGTTCTAGGTCCCGCGCCGCCCAAATCTCCGATTTCTTGGGTGATAAAAGTCTAGATCCGGGGAAGATGCCACGGGCATTACTGTGTCTGATACCCGGGCCCCAGCCCGTCTGACCGGATTTCCAACCCGCTGGAGAGCTGTGACCTGTTGCCGGGCAACCTCCGCATGGCCTGGCAAACGCAGGCTCCTGCATAGGGGAGACTGGTTTCTTTGACGGCGGGAGCGGCGTGCCCTTTTTTTTCCCTTTATCAACAAGGTTCCGCAATCCTTGGATCCTTGCGGAGAACCGTCCTGGTGCCGCACTAAAGTCAGACGGGTGCCCAGCTGGCCAGCCGTGTTAGTTCACCCAGATCCGCTCGTTTTTATTTGCAGAAATCTTCCATTGCGCATGTGCATACTCTAATAACGACACTATTGTTACCAAGTCTCCAGGGGCAATTCGGCACCAGATACCCGCGTGCTATATTATTTACGCTGCTGCCGGCGACAAGCTCTCCCCCTCTGGCTCAACTACTGGGCACTGGAGCGAGAATGGCAACACCAAACCCTCTACTGGAAAGACTTCGCGCGATTTTGGCGGAAAGGAAGACAAGAGGACGCCTCAGGTCCTTGAAAACGCTTCCGTCTGATGTCGCGGATTTCTCTTCGAATGACTTCTTATCTCTTTCTACATGTCCCGGCTTCCGTGACTTGTACCTGGACAATCTTTCCAAGATTGCTGCTTCGCATCGCCTCGCCAGCAGCGGCTCCAGGCTCTTGGACGGGAATTCTGAATATGCAGAGGAGCTGGAGAAATTCCTGGCCGACTTCCACAGCGCACCAAGTGGCCGACTCTTCAACTCCGGATATGACGCGAATGTCAGTATCTTTTCCTGCATTCCACAGATTGGGGATGTAATCATGTATGATGAGTTGATTCATGCCAGTACGCATGATGGTATGAGGCTGTCCAGAGCCTCTAGACGTATCGCATTCCAGCATAATTCTGTGGAGGATTTTCGAGTTAAGCTCCAAGCGGAGATAGACATGGATCATTTGATACGTTCTGGCAAGCGCAATGTGATTGTGGCCACTGAGTCTTTGTATAGCATGGAAGGTGATTTTGCGCCAATCCGAGAGATATTAGACGTACTGGAGACGCTACTGCCTGGTGGCAATGGTCAATTGATAATCGACGAAGCGCACTCTACTGGGATCCTGGGGCCTAGAGGAGGAGGGGTGGTACAGAGCCTTGGCGTCCAGGATAGGGTCTTTATCAGATTGCATACGTTTGGAAAATCCATTGCTAGCCTTGGAGGTACGTGGAACATGCAGTAGAGCATATTGCTGGTAGGAAAGCTGCTGACACGATGTAGCTATTGCGCTCTGTCACCCCATTACCCGGGACTATTTGACAAACTTCGCCCGTCCATTAATTTTTAGCAGTGCCTCCGGCATTCCAACTCTCGTGGCGACCCGTACAACTTATGAGCTCATGGCTGAAGGGGCAATGGTGCCTGTATGTTCCCGTAATTGGCTCCTCTACCCTAACTGAGACACTAATCTTTTCACAGCTCCAAACACAGCTCCAGCAAAAAATACAATTGCTACGGACAAGTCTCGCCGTTATTTCCCCAACGGACAAAAGCATCCTTCAGATGAGGCATCATCCCACATCTCCTATATTTTCGATCAAAACCAAATTCCCTCACGATCTTGCAAAAGCTTGCCAGCAGGAAGGGCTCATGGTCAGGGCAATCGTGGCGCCAACAGTTCCACTTGGCACTGAGAGGGTCCGAGTTTGCCTCCATGCAAGAAACTCAATAGAAGAAATCCAGAAGCTCGTAGCCGTTATTGACAGGTGGGTTCAGTCGAGGGATCAGACAAAGGCAACGCTCTGATGGCTTAGACAAAAGTCTAAAACCGTTTCACTAGCCATCCGGATAGGGTGGTATATATAGATAGCGACTGTTGATCTGCATCTGTACAGTTAGGGGGTAGAAAAAAAAACAAAATAAGACACGGCATTAATATTTATAAGACTCCATTAAAACAGTAAAATGGCCCACGCATGCCAATATGCTATGCTCCCGAATCCAAGAAGTACCCAAAACTCCAGTTCTATAGTACGAAGTTGGTTGATATATTTGGTATCAGAAATGAAAGACGAAAAGGCAGAATTCAGGGCTGCACTGTAGCCATTTCTGTCTCCAACATATCAGCAAGACGTCCTGCTTGCTGGCAAGTCTGGTCGATTTGAAAACCACGCATTTCCCGCAGCACGTAGTCCGCTACGGTATTAGGATCGCGAGACGCAGGCCTCCCAATTCCAATGCCCACGCGGAGTAGAATCGGGGGCACATCTACATCGTCCCCTCCACCAGAATGTTTCCCTCCGAGTTTTGACGACGCTGGTAGAAGGTTGGCTTTGACCAAGCTCTGCGTCACGCTTTTTATCCCATTGTGACCTCGAGCAGACAGCTCGGCGCCTCCACGACGTATCCGGAGCTCACCAGCCTGGAGCTCTAGCTCGTCATGTACCAATATCAGACTCAGCGGCGGCCGCATCGGGCTCTTCTTCTTCTTGATACCTGTCGGGTGTATACTGGGAGAGAGAACAGCCGGTGCTCGTTCTCGAGTTAGCCAGCTTTTATACGCGCGCACCAAGGTTGGGCCGGAAACATTCATGAGAGTGGGCGATTGCCATAGGGTTAATTTCGTCTGCGAGCGCGGTAAGTATGCCTCTGTGGTAAGGCCGCTGGCGAGAAGCGGCGTTGGTGCGAAGGAGTTGGCGCAGAGGTATTCTGCGAGCGCGCGGATGAGGATGTGCCCTGCGGAATGCAGGGTCTTCTGGTATTTTGGCGGAGGATTACCAAGAGAAGCGACAAAAAGGGCGGGCATATTGGAGGACTGAGGCGGTAATAAACCGGGGAAATCCTACGCATCTGCTTGTCAGCAGCTCTCTGTTCTGTCTCTCTCGCCGGGATCTCTAACAAACACTGACGAGGTTGCGCGACAAAACGCAGGTGGAATTTGAGGTGCGCCAAGACGCTGCTGGGAAATGAACAAAGGGGAGAATCACGCTCGACTACTTTGAAATATCGCTTCCTCACTTTGCATATTCCCGACCTGAACTCGGATTCCCACAGGGTTAAATACCTAGCTACCTAGCTGAGATTTCTTACAGTCATGCCCGCATAGATGCAGGCGAGTGAGTCATCGGCCAGCCTGGGATGACACAAAGTTCCATATTCCGCGCATTCGAGTCACCCTGATATTTGCCACCGTGAATCTGTTGTATTTCTCAGGGGCTTTTTTTTTCTAAAAAGACTAATGGGTGCCCAGTATGAAGGGCGGTTGAGGCGACTGCATATAGAGTGTATACAAAGCATCTTCAGTACATACACATACGTATGTATAGAGAGAACGTCTCATAAGTGCCTATTAGCCTCCATGCTCCTCTGCTGGTCTTCTGAAACGGAATGAGTTATCCCAGGGCTATTTTTCCATTGATAATCCCCCCTTACACTGTGTTTAGAACAAAATTATACGGAGTCTGGGTTTTCATATTGTCTTTTCAAGAGAACAACTAGAATTGAGCAAAAGCATTATAAGTTCGGTCCCTTCCTTCTGATATGGGGGTGTAATTAAGTGCTGAAGCACATAAGAGATACAAAAATAAAACATAGACATAAGATATTTGCGAGATGCTATAGATTCACAACCGAAACTCCAGTATCGATCGCTGGGTCATTATTATCAAGTATATAGAGGGTATATTTTGTGTTTCATGGAGAGCATCAAGCATCAGCCAGTGAATGTCGAGGACCAGATGCCGTCATAAGATGGCAGTCAATGCCCGTAGTAAAATCGGGCTAGGCACGATGTGAATGAAGGGTGAACAAAGCCAATTTTATGTATCAGAAATCGGCTCTATGCAAGGTCACCCGAAAATCTTTGTTTGGGCCCGCCTACGGCCTTGATATACAAGTCACGAGTTGCAGATAGCGAAATGTATCCCTTTTTGAGGATAATTATAACAGCAATCACTCCCAGAACCATCCCAAGGAAAAAATATGTGGAAAGCCGGATTGAGTGTGGCTTAATAACTAAGCGGAGAAAAGAGATTTGCACGCCGGACCAGTTGCTAAGCATTCCATTTAAGAGAAACCCCGTTGATGTAGCTGTAGTTAGGGGCGAACCGGGTTAACATATGTATCAGGTTTTCAGATTAGGATATATCTTACCCAGGATGAGAAGGCAGGCTACCACCAGCCTTGGACTAATTATGATTAGAAAACAAAATGATAATAAGACCAAAACTGGCCAAGAAGGCGAACTGAGCACGCCTCCTATTCTGGAGATTTTGGTAAATTGTTGCAGCGAGTCTTCTAGGACCGATGCTAAGTTTGCGGCGGAATTGGTTGCGTCGTTTAATAGTGCCCTTGAAACGAGGAAATCAGACTGAAATGCCTCTGAAAGCCGAGAATGGTTCGAAATTTGAGCGAGCAGTAGCTCTTGAAGTTGCAGAGCTTTTGCTTCGAACTGCACCAACATACGGTCGAAATGCTCCATACGCTACTGAAATCAGAGATATTCCTGTAGAATAACGGAACTAAGAGGTACCTGGTCAAGGGAAGTTTGCTTTTGGTGTATAGAAGCAGTTACTTGGTTCAGAGAAACCTATGCAAAGTGTTAACATATTGAATTCTATAGCATGCATAACAAAAGTACATACCAGAGAAGACTGGAAGTTCTGAAACTCAAGATTAAGATGAACCATGCCATGATTTTTGATCTCATCTAGTGAAGAGCGAATAGCTAACGCCATCTCAGAGTTGGCATTATGGCTCTCTTGCTCTGCAGCTATTCTTTTAGAATCCTTATCCATGGCTTCAGTGTGAATATCATCGATACTCCTTTTTAAGTCTCGAATAGTATCAAGAGATGACAAAATGTTCTAGCATAGAGTCAATAAGTGCACACGATTATTTTATACAAGAAGTTGACCTTAGATAGCACCTCTGCATCTGACAAAATTTCTATCATCGAGTTCTTCGCATCCATACCAGCTTTGTATATCTGGGTTTCTACACCCTTGAGAAATGACGCAAAATTTTCGCGAGAGAGGGTATCTGTAGTTTTGAGATCATTGACCCTTTTCAAACGTAGCTCATCGAGAATTTTCAAGAAGTTACGCTGTTTCAATGCCTCCAGTGAAGCATCAGTTAGTGATTGATTCAAAGATGCACTAAGGCCGAATGTAATCTTTGCAAGGTCCCTGTGATGTTTGAGCAGCTCATCTCGTTCTATTTCGAAGCGAGAAGCTTGACACATCACGGCCGCATTCTGCCTACTGTTGCTATAGCTTGTCCACCACTGTGGCTTAGACTCTAGTGATTGGAGGCAGGAAGTCAGATGTGCCGGCACAACGACCTTCCGCACCTTCTCGCCTTCATTATACGAATTGAGTATAGTGTCTTCATGTTGTATATTTAGGATAGGTATGCAGCTATCAGGGGTTGCTGCACCAGCGCCATCAAGCTCGCATACTGCTAGCCTAGCGGCATATAGAGATTTAAACTGGTCCAAGTGAGTCGAGGAATCCTTGCCACGAGATTTTGCGTTATCTTCAAGTGACTGGCAAGAAGAAACTAAGTCCATGACGGCGCGCTGATGGCAAGATGAAGATGTCTTCATAGAATCTAAGAGTCGAATGGCGTCGGAAAGTATTTCATTGCTCAGTGTAGGATCTGGGCGGAGAAGCGATGATAAATCCATGGTGGATTTTAGTCTTAGAAAAGCACTAGCATCTGTATCCGTCAAGAAATGATCCATACGGGAATTCTGAATTTTCGACATTACCTTTCCGAAAAGGCAAATTGAAGGAAAGGAATCCGAGGACCATATAAGCCAAGAGACAATAGGAAAGGAGTAAAATTGGAGGAGCCTTCATCCTCGAGAATTAAATTAATGAAGACAATAGTAATTGGCTTCCAATTCCCGTTTGAATGGACAAGTAGTTCCTATAAAGACGTTCAAATATATTTCACAAGCTAAAGCAGGAATTGTCCTAGTTTTTGCGCTGTCATTAGAAAGGAAGAGAAAATATGGCCAAAGATAAATGCTAGGTTATCTGAGGATGAACTTCCATAAGCTTAGAATTTCTAAGCCTACGAATTGACTGTTCATGTAACCGGCGGTCTTACGGTGAATACTGAGAGAAGAAGACCTCACAGTTGTCGTCCAGCACACCTGATCAGGAGCCGCATCAATTAACTACGGAGTACCTAAACTAAGCGCAAACCTATTAGTCATCATCTGGACTAATATTATCATTCTCTGAACTCATTCCTTGCTCACTGTAGCCCCCCTCTGTATCGATATCTTCATTATCATCACCATCTTTCTCCTCTTCGTCTTCTTCAGCCTCCCATTCCTCCTCCACCTGCTCGTTATCTTGGCCACTGACATCACCTGGGCTATACTCGCCCTTATGATATCCAGCGCCGCGATCAGCAATATCACCATTTTTGGACATGTCCATCACATGTTTATTCCCATCTCCTTCCTTTCTCAAATTCAAAACATCACCCAACTTTACTCTCTTATTACCCAGCTCCTTCTTAGTATCCCCCAGGTCAGCCATGACTCTGTTGGGTAGCTTATCCGATGGCCCTTTATCGTTCTTACTCCTTTGCTTATATGCAGTAGCTTCGGCATAGAAATCCAACTCGCGTTCAAGGCGGGGACAGAATGATTCAAATTCAATTTCTTTGAGTGCAGAAAGAATGTCATGTGGAGTTATTGTTTTTTTATCGGTTTCCTCATTAGCACTACAATACAGTTGAGTGAGCAAATCACAAATTAGGATAAGATATAACTCACTGGGATGAGAGGTATGAAACAAAGACTGTAGCTGCTTTTGTTATGGCTAGAAGTGCATCTCGATGAATGGAAGTATTAGGTGGTAAGACTCCTTTGGCTAGTCTTTGAGTCAGTGTTCGAGGAAGAAGATAATCCTATAGGGCAATCCGATCAGAGATTTAGCTTAACATCAAGGTAGCTCATCCTTCAACAAAATAATGACAGAGAAGTAGCATACTTCAACATTGACACCAGGTTCTACTCCAGACTCCTTTCTGCTAGCTAGCAAATGGTTTAATCCCTTATCATCACCAGCTCCCACAAAATGTTCCATCTTTCCTTCTGTTGCTTCCTAGAACATATGGAAGATTGAAGTTGTTCTTTTTGTTGTGAAGCAAAGTGCATTCCTCTTGCTTAATTGGAGTGGATGTGTCAGCCTTTCAACAGTTCATTCTTTGTCAGGTAGCCCTAAAGCAAAATTCATTGACTTATCGATCCTAATTCCTCCACATAGATATTCTGTAAAGTACTTCATGATGTCCGCGTATATCGACAAGTAGTCTCGAACCTGCTTAGCTAAGCGATCATCTCTGTGCCACAACTTCGCTCACTCAGATAGTTAACTAACTACATTAAGGTTTGACTAGGGGATACAACCAGATAATCATACTCCATGCACGTGACCTTGCTTCAGGCTTGGAGGAAATGGAGCTCGTCAGGTACTCCGTACTGAGTATATCGTTTTCAACACTGGGGCAAACTGGTGCAATTTTTACGAAAATGAGCGGGTCAATAGCTCGACACTCCTACCGGAGATTCCTTCGGGAGACAATAAGATCTAGTCCTCCTCCAGCGTTCCTTATTCCTGCTTTTTCTTTACCGCAACAGTCTCAAAAATTTTCCACTTCGTCATCTAGAGAATCCCGAATCGGTGCTGCCCCGATCGCAGTGCCACCAGAGGTATCGTTGAAATTTGTGAAATTGCCGAAGTCTCAGAGCATCGCGAAATCACGGGCGGTGGATGTCCCTACTATGGGCGTGGAAGTGTCTGGCCCTCTAGGTCCGTTTACGTCTCGCATGGAATAGTAACTCGAGGAGCTTTAGATTGCTAAACTATACGCAAATAGGCAAAATGACACTTAATATTCCCTCGTTTTGCACCCTTGATTTCGATCCGGAATCGAAAAAAGCGAACTTCGGGGTGACGAATATCGAAGATAAGCATCAAAAGTCTATGTGGGGTGCGTGCTTCATCAACATCATGCCCGTGACTACGGGTTATGTCATTGCTGATCGATTACTTTTATATATAGGCACGACTCGGCAACATCTCAAAAACTATATTTTAGGAGTATCTGAGGGTCATATCTGCATTCTGAAACTAGTTGGTGTTGGCTTCAGGGCGATTATCGAGCCAACAGCCATTACTGTCTCCCCTGAATTTCCAGGCCAGCAATTTGTCTCTTTGAAAGTCGGCTTTGCACATCCAGTTGAACTAGGGATTCCACAAGGCGTCAAGGCCAGCACTCCGCAGCCAACCACAATTCTGCTGGAAGGGGTTGACAAAGAAGTTGTTACGCAATTCGCAGCAAACATTAGGAAGTGGAGACCTCCAGAGCCTTATAAGGGAAAGGGCATTTTCGTGAATGGGGAGACCATAAAGTTAAAGGCGAAGAAGATCAAATGATAGTTTCTCCAGGTATCTTTAAATTTTTTGGCTGTTTGCATTTACGTACATGAATATTCAGGTGCTGGTATGTACGGTTTCTTTATAACCCAACAATTTTCTATTTCATTGTATACTACAAGGCCAATTGAGATTCTATCTTGTTTTTGTCTATCAGATTTTGGCAGCATATACGGCACGAACAGCGTCGATGACTTGCCCGAAAATTGACTGCGGGGCTGCCACGACACCTTTGTTGGCTATCAATTTCCTTCCCTTGGTGAAGTCCAATCGTTTACCAGTGATATCGGTAACTTCACCACCAGCCTCCCTCACGATCAAGTCACCAGCGGCGTGATCCCAAATTTTCTCGTCATAGTCAGCGCGGACAGGTAATCTGAGGTAAATATCGCCAGCGCCGCGAGCAATGGAACAATATTTGGCTTGAGAATCCAACCGTACACTAGGCCCAGTAATCCCAAGTCGCCTGGCCACTTCTGCATTGTCATCTTGAGCAGAGTGGCCGGCCTCCACTCCCTCACAGAAGCAGGCCTGGGTAATATCTTTGACTGGCTTCATGGAGATTGGTTTACCCTCCTGGAGTCCGCCCTGAGAGAGCGGGCGACTGGTAGCTCCCTGACCTCTAACTGCGGAGAAAAGAACACCGGTCTCTGAACCAGCAGAGCCAGATTGGCCAATTTCCGCCGAGAGTGGTGCAGAGTCGGACAGGGGAAGGTTGGGACATCCAATCACGCCAACTTTAACGTCACCGTTCTCAATCAAACCGAGACATACAGCATACTGTCCCCCCCGAAGGAAACCCTTCGTTCCGTCAATGGGGTCCAAGGCCCATATTCTGCCTGTTGGTCCTCCTGGGCTCTGGCCACCGTCAAGTGCCTCAAGCATTTCATTTTCATCTTTTAAGGGGCCACCAATGATTCGATCGCTCTCCTTGTCATCCAGTTTGATATCTCTGACAAGATTCCACATTTCGTTTTTCAGACCCTCGTTCTCACGAAGGGAACTTGCCTCCTCTTCTGCCACAATCTCATCTTCCGGGAAATTTGCACGTATAGCCTGGATAATCAAAGCCTGGGCACCGAAATCTCCCTTTGTAACGGGGGAGAAATCATCTTTCGATAGTGTTCCTTTGGCTTTCTCGTGGAACACCTTCTGTGTTAAAATAGAGGCTCTCTGCACGGCAAGCTGTGCCACCAACAACTCTTTTTCATAAGACATTTTGTTGAGGCTAAATGGTGAAATTGAAAAATAACGTGAGGTAGAAGGCAGCAACACGACGCTTCGAAGACGAGCAGGCAGAGTCAACGCCACAATGAGCACACGAAGCAAGAATGCAGTAAGGTAGAATCTGGGGGATCAGCAGATGTTAAATATGTATCCTTGACGGGTGGTAATTGCGCGTTTCATCGGCTGCACATGCAGGGACAGGACCGATTTACTGTGACATTGCAGGGAGGTCTCGGGCTGCTCGGCTGCCCATCAAATAGCGGAGAATCCCTACACCGGCGCCCCGAACCGGCCCGGGCTGCTTAGCTAACCGCCCGGGTCCAGGCACGTCGTCCCACTAATCCAACTACAGCCCTAAACCCCACCTTTCCACACAAGGGGCTAGCTGCAACAAGTTATATTGGTTGGCCATGATCACGTGATAAAGACGTCATGTGCGGCCGGTCAACGGCCACCCATTGATTTTTGGTTGTTGATATCACTCAACAGCGGTATCAGCATAGAGGCGATCGATGACAAGAGCGGTTCCGCATTGTTCATAATTCTTACTGCTGCTGGCTGCATCTTTGCCACGAGTCCACATTATCAACGATACCTGCCGTTTACCCCGCACCATTACATCAATTTTAAGGATTGTTCCGTTTGACAACTGGAAACTTACCCAAGTTTCTGCTCAGTGACTTACAGATCTATCTTTTTATTTGAATACTGGCAGAATTTGTATAAAACGCGGAGCCCTCTACTACTGTACTCAAAAGTTGATTGCTTATGAAACACTGTCGATAAGTTCAGGATGAGAGGACCTTGAAAGTACAAATACTCGTGAAACATCCTTTGGTCTCAGGTTTCTGGCCGCATCACGCACACCTATTGGACTTGATTTTAGCTCTATTGCCTTTGTGGATACGTGTTACAATGTTCTCAACATCGGTATGACTCTTTTACTACAGTCCACTTTTTTTGGCCGTTTTGAAATATCTGGGGTTTGATATTATAACATGGCCCAACTCTAGTGACAACCTGTATGCAAGCCTACCATATTTTTCTGCAGGAAAGCGCTTGGTTGTGGGGTGTGCTTTGTGTGTTCCGACTTATTGATTCATTTGACTTAGCGCTATATCTGCAAGATCTACAGTCTAACCATGCATGGATAGAAAAAACCTTTCACGGCGGTGACTGTTCAAATTGACCGACTAACTAGTGAAAGCTATGACGTCGATGACTCGAGCGGTATTGTGGATTTAATCGAGGTCATCAGACTGCAAAGCAGTGGACCACAAGAGGCCAGCCGTGCTCTTCGCAAAAAGCTGTACGTAAAAGTGGTCCGTTAACATTAAACTGGTAACTTACTTTAAATTCCCGCAGAAAATATGGGAGCGTTCACCGTCAGCTGCGCGCTCTTACCATTCTTGACTTTCTAATCCAAAATGCTGGCGACAGATTTCTCAAAGGCTTTGCAGATGAGCCGCTTCTTGAAAGGCTGCGAGTTGCCGCTACGGATTCTGTTTCAGATTCAGAAGTACGAGAAAAATGTAAGCAACTATTTCCACAGTGGGCCGTGTTACATGGGAAAACACCTGGAATGGAGAGAGTAGCTCTTCTCTATAAGCAACTACCCACACGAAAAAGGCGACTTCGTCCACAGCAATCCCATGTTTTGAAAGAGACCGAGGCAGGTGGAGAACAGCCAATAGGTCACTCAGTATCCATATCCACTGGAGAAGGCCCGTCTACGGCTCTAGGTTCCCCAACAGGTCGCAAATCATCCATGCCTCCCTTTCCAAACATGTCCGGGAAACCCAAGGACAAAAAACGGAATCGAAGAACTGCGTTCAATCTAGAAAAAGAACGACCAGAGATATTGCAGACAATCGCCTCCGCCTCAGTGGCAAGTACTAATCTGACTAACGCTCTGAAATTTGTCAATCGTGAGACACAACGTGTTAGCGAGAACCCCGAGGTGATGGAGAAATTTGAGCGCTGCAAGTCTCTCAGGCATCAAATACTTCGCTATATTCAGGTGGTTGAGAGTGACGATTTCCTCGGCAGTTTGATACATGCGAATGAAGAGTTAGTCAATGCGTTGATGGCATTTGAAGTTCTTGACAAAAGCGTCGATGATGATAGTGACAGTGAGGATGACCTGTCCATTGATGATCTTCGGCGACCCCTTGAGAGAAATGTCACAGGCTCTTTCGCCGGTTTAGTTTTAGATAGCCCCACAAAACCATCACGGCCACAAAGGCCGACGAGTCTTCCTAGTCCTATTCCCAAAACCAACAGTCAACCCGAGAAGCAAAGGCACTACGAGACTGCAAGTGAAGAGTCTGCGAGCGACGAGGAAGATGATGATGAAAACAATCCTTTCGGTGACAGGAATGCAATACCAACACCCTCTGTTGAGGCTTCAGGGCTAACTTGGTAAGCACAGCACTTCGCGTTTTGATTGCTCCTTGTGTAAAAGTTTACTTACAGATTTCTCCAGGAAGGAAGTTTAAACTACCTTTCAGCATTTGTACGCTTGCACGGGCAATATTCTATTTTGACTTCATATTTGGTTCATCTTTTCGTGGCTCTATCGGCAGTCTGCATATGGGTCATTCGGTTTTTTTATGTTTTTTTAGCCATATGGTGTTTATTCCCTACTAGGCGGTCATCGCCAGCTAAAAAACTCAGTTCGGGTATCCAGGCTTCATGTTATTTGACAACTCTTGGAGTCTTCGAATATAAAGGAAGCTGCATAACATCGAATACTACTAATCCCAAATTTTGCCGCACATGAAGCTACTTCTTCGCCACCTCCAATAACTTGCCCATGTTGCCTCTGTAGTAACCTTTTGTGGCAAATCACTATCTGTACAATAGTGATAGCCCCAACGCTCTAGCTACGTTCTCTTTCCTTTTTAATATCATTCCTTATGCATTGATAATCAATAAATAATTCACCTGGCATCTCGGACTGCTTGTGCCCCTGCCAATTTCATATTCGATTAGTATGTCACAACCCAAAAAACCCCCCAATATCGAACGTATACAAGAGCGAAGACTGTTTGTTGGTGTTGCCGTTGCATAAACACGCCAGCTAATATGTGGAGCAGCTGCCTAATTATATCCCAAAAAGGGATCAATACTCTGAAATTTGACATAAAACTCTTAGAATCGAGCCACCATGTGCTTTGGCAGTACTCCTAGGCCCCATCGACATGGCTATATTCACCGTACGGACGCGGTGAGGCCCATTGCATTGGACAATGCTACGAGATGGTCGGAACGTTCGAGTGGCAACAGCGGTAACAAGGCAACAGGCAAAGAGCTGAGAATTACTGCGAGAGAGCTTAGGAACCGGCCTAGCACTATGAGCGACTGAGAAATTTTTATACTTGGAGATAGAAACTGGAAGCCAGATTATGCGGCTGGAATAGCCTTGAGAGAAATATAGGGTTTTTGTTTCTTTTTACGAGGCTTTGAAATTGGAATGTACTGCAATAACGAAATAACATTATGGTATGTCAACGATCAATACCTCGCTTCAGTACCTTCAAAATTTCAATACGGAGTCATAATTTTCACTAGGTATAACTTCTTTGCGTGCATTCATGTGGATGTTTCGACGAAGATATGAATGAAGGGATTCCCAAGTCAATTATAAAACCAGCGGGTATTTTGGATGCTAGTCAAGTTCGCTTTTCCTGTTGAAACCGTTCGTTATCGCCGTTCAGTAGTAGTATTTCCCCTTCAGCTCTTCTCCAAGCAAGCTTTTGCCTGCCGAAGCGTCAACAAGACATCAACACTAGTTAAGGGGGAGCTCGTTTCGAGAAACCCCAAGAAAACACGGTTTGAAGAGTAATATTGCATGTATGAAATTCTAAATCTGGATCAGCAACAATATGCACCCATATGATATCTTCCGGCGCAAAAGCATAGTCAATGAGCTGATGAACAAAAAGGTTTGAGAAGCCAGGATGGATACTCCGTATAGTGAGGTTTTGTAGTAACTTAACTACTTGGCGATTCAGGAAGATCGTTGTCCCGTCTCCGACTGCCTTTCCGGCTGGAGGTCCAGACTGCTTCATATATTTTAAACGAGCTCACAGTGAAGATGAACGCTCGGTAATTCAGCCTGGCGATCCGCACTGTTTCCTTACTGACTTGTGGTTTGTACAGGGATTTCGTCTATCAATACCTTACAATGCTTTCGATACCCAGGTGCATTGATCTGATGGATGGCAAGATATCGAAACCATGCCACTACGAATCGGCCCTTCTATGACATGACGGGCCTGTAACATGCCTTTGGCTTGCCCAAAGTCTTGATATAAATCTATGAAGCTTTTCTTGCTGGATATTGTTGCTCTTGCTGGATACTGTAGCCTCTCTTTCTATCAGCCAGGCTGCAGCTGCCATCGCGCGGAGCGACGACCTCCAGCACCCTCTCTTTCAACGAGAAACAACGATGCTAGACAAAGTCATCATTCGTTTTCAACATGAAGACCGCTTGCTAAATCCTGGCTATTTGATATTGTTACGCGACACCCACTGATATTTCATTCCGCAATGCTCTCCATAGTTTATCTCGCTGCTGCATTTTCTGTCGTTATCGCATCACCCATTCCAGCAATGCCAACCGGCGCACCTACGATAACTAGTGGTACATCCATTACGAAGACGCGTGAGACTAACGGTTCCGCTATCGCCGGCGCATCCGCGTTCGCCTCGGCCAGTCTATTCAGAGGCATAGTATTACCCGGGGTCGGCTCCGTAAATACCACAATTTCAGCAACAAATGAAAGCACTTGGCCCACAGTTACTACCTCCACAGAAGATAGTGATTCAACTGTTCTTAATACCGATATTTCTTCAAACATCACTGCTTATTTGGCCAAAATAGACATTGATGCTGAAAATGCTAAAGGTTTGGGTAAAAAACGCTCAGTGACCCATGTACCCTGGGAGAGAGCTTGCCTGCTGCGGCAGAAAAAATGCAAGCGATGCGTTAAGGGTATCCCTTTTGCTTGTCTTAGAGAGTTCGGGAAAGCGAGACGACAGTGCTATCAAGTGTAAACTTTGAGCGCCATCCACCATCTCTTTGACATCATACTGATATAACCTAGGATGAAGAAGGGGTGTTCGGACAGATGGGACTGCTCCTGTCTAAACATCTTAAAGCCCGATATAGGCACCCCCGTCCCTCGTGATTAAGAACATCGATCAGCTTCCATACATACCAGCCTCTCAAAACATCTCGGGTATTAGAGGAGAGAAAATTAATGACTTGCATCCAAAAATGGCTTTATCACTTTGCTTTGGAAGTTAGCCTGCCCACGATGTTTCTATGCTCAATGGCTACCGCGCTTACTCTCTCCTTTTTTCACGATGTATTAGATGAAGAACTTTTGATTTTCTAGCTCTGCAGTATGCATATACATAGATTGAAAGTGCAGCTGCTATGTATATGTATTCTTACCAACCATTCAATCGCACCGCCCTCTCTCATACCCTGATGTACTTTGGGCCTTGGCAAAATCTGCGACATAATTTGGTATGCCACGGTATCAATTCTCGTAGAAATCGCCCGGGCGCTGATCCAACCAACACTCTACGGCACACATAACGCGGTTATACTGTCGACCTTCCACAAGCGGGAAGTGTCTCCTGACGTACAGTCAGATACAGAACTTCTAAAAAGCTGCCGCATATCTCAGATCTAGAGAAAGATTTATGTGCCTGCTTACCCCTTGTTTTACACAAAAGGTAAAGCATAGTTATCTTAAATCTGACAGGTTGTTCCCAAGCTCCTTTTTTTTCCCATAAATTCTATCAAGGCGTTATTTATGTTTGAGTATGTAGCTTAATGGCTCCTGCACTATAATTTTTAGGCTCTCGTCTTTTGATAAGCACCTTTGAGATACAGCTGTGGTAGAACGTATGTATGCACAGATATACGTACATATATTTACCCCAAAGATTAGGTAGAGGCTTAATGTGATTGCTATTGGTACCAATCTCGCTATAAGTCTGCGGCGAAGGTTTGTACAGGATTGTGTGCAGGTATCCTAAGAATATCTTTCGGAGCGCAAGCGTCGAGTATTCGACACAGGGTATCGCCTTACAAGCACCAAGAACTGGAAGGGCGGCAGAGAGAGAATCGAGGAGACGAGCAAGAAGAGAGAAAGTAGATGATTGGATCATTTGAAGGCGAGAGCCCTGCCCAACCGGATTTCAAGCTTGAGAGTTTATGCGCCCTAGAAGTCACTAGATTGACTGGGTCTCTATATGCTGGAGGTTGGGGATTGGGGTGCTTAGAGTCATCCTCTGGGGCGACAGGTAAGCAAGTACCACATCTGACAAACGACGGGTGTGTTGCTATGTAAGTGTTGATCCGATCCAGTTTCCGATTTCCGAAAATATGGCATGTTTTGACGCACAGAAGTTAAAAGGACAATGTATCCATATGTCCCAGAAATGCATGATTACCTTCACCTCTTAACAACGCGTCCACATCAACTCGCCCGGCGGTCAGATATTTTTCGGAAATCCCCACGTTTACTTTTTTAGCCAGCAAATCTTTCAATTGTGCCCTTAGCCCTGCCATCTCAGCCTTGGATAAGCTGGCCGCTTTTTGTTCTCGTGCTTGTCTGCCGCCACCACGGCCACGGCCTTTCCCTTTGGCCCCCTGTTCTGCAAATTCAGCACTATCATAGTCCACCCCGAGATCGTCCGCTGCGGAACGCAGCCAGTCGTCCTCGGATGAAAGTTTCTCCTTAGCTAGGATCGATTCGGCAATTTGTTTGGAGAGAGTGACCCGGGGACGCAGTCGATCCACGATCCGGCGATCTAGGTCAATTACTTGCAAAAGTGATTTCTTACCAGTGACTTTGGCACCCTGGCTGACTTTGGAATGTATTTTGGCGGCCAATCTAGCAACACCGGTTGTCTCCTCTGGTGCACATATTAAAATTGACTTTCCAGATGCAGAAGCGCGGGCGGTGCGGCCAGACCGATGAACGTACGCATCGGCGGTTCTGGGTACGTGATAATGGATGATAAGATCTATTCCTTTGATGTCGAGTCCGCGTGCAGCAACGTCCGTGGCGACAAGGCAAGAGGAAGCTTCAGAAGGGGAAGAAAACCGTTCAACGGAACGGAGACGTGCTTTTTGGGTCATTGCGGAATGCAACGCAAATGTTGGAAGGTCAAGGTTTTGAAGAAACCGCGTTATTCGACGGACAGCGGAAATGGAGTTCGTAAAAATTAGAGTGCGGTGCTTTGGGTGGTAAAGGAGCAGGGCGTAAAGAAATAAATCCTGGCCAAAGCTCGTTAGCAGCAGTTTAAGCGATCTCTTTAAAAAAAGGAAAGGTACCTTATCCATGGGTGCACACTGAACCAACCCTTCTTTCAAATTTTCTGCCATCTGAGATATGGGATTAACATCGATAAACTTTGGACGCTCCTCTCTAAAATTCAATTTTCGAAGTAGATAATCCATGGACTGTGTTTTATTGAGCAAGTCATCATTTCCATACTGAGCCTTCCCCGAAAGCTTTTGTTGCAGTGTTTTATGGAACGTAGCGGAAAAAACGAGAGTCTGCCGTTGCTGGTGGCCGGTTTGTTGCGGTGATTCATTCTCCGAATTATCCGCATAGCCCTCTTCAGTCTCCTCTACTCTGTCAATCGCATTAAGAATTTCTTCCATTTCTTTAAAATGACCCGCGCTCAACAACCTGTCCGCCTCGTCTATAACAAGAAATTTGATCTTTTTCAATTTGGTGAGAAACCCGGGTAGAGACCCAACAACTTCCCAAAGACGGCCAGGTGTAGCAATAATGATATCAGCGTCTGCTAGCAAGCGCTGCTGTTTGTAAACAGAAAGTCCACCAGTCACGGTGGCGATCCTAGCATGAGTGTGTGGAGCATAGCTGATCAAATCTATAAAATGTTTATTAAGTTGGTGCGCAAGCTCCCGCGTAGGCGAAAGTATTAATGCCAAAGGGATCTTTTCTCTGATTCTCGAGGAGGAAGAGCCCACTTTCTCGTTAGTATAGGTTTTCAGGTAATGTTCAAGTATTGGAATGCCGAAGGCAAGCGTCTTCCCGGAGCCCGTAGAGGCCTTGCCTATTACATCATGACCTTGTATAATAGCTGGAATGCATGCAGTTTGAATAGGCGTTGGAGTAGAGAACTTCAGCTTTGCAAGACTCGTCTGTAGTTCAGCGCGAAGGCGCAAAGCGTCCCATGCAGAAACATCCATGTCTTCCTCACTTTCGTCCTCAAGAGCCGCAAAGGAAAGTTCTGGTTCAACCCTGTTTTCTATTGAATCGGGAATCTCGCCTCGTTTCGATTTTCCATTCTCTGGCTTCTTTCCAGCTAATCTACCCTTGTTTGCCTTTTTTACATCTGGCTTCTTAGATTCCACTTGCTCAAATGTAGCTTCATGTGGCGCGCCATCGCTAAATCCATCCCAAACTTCCCAATTGCTGTCATCTGAGTCCGCAGTTGAGTTCTTAAGGATGCCCTTTATCTTTTCCGTGGGGGCCTGGAATACAAAATCAATTAGAGAATGGATTGCATTGATGCTGGAGGTGGCACACCTTGAAGCTGATCTCTCCATTCCCAGAAGGCCTGACGATATCAACGCCCTCAATTTCTTCCAAAGAGTAGAATCCCTCAGCATCATCCAGCCTGTCGGGTAGTGTCACTGTTTTCCAGTCCAGCTGGTCGATATCCAAAATGTCTTGGGTCTCGCTTCCCACGACTTTGCGCCGTTTATTCGCCGTAGCGCAGGCATCTCTAGCCCTATGAGAGCGCTTGGGTGCCATGTTAGTCGTCAAATTCAGGGCCTTGCCTGCTTTTGCTATTGCGGGAGCTGAGTTAACTATGCCCGTGAGAAAGTGGTTGAGAATAAATTTTTAAGTTCACATGTCGGCTTTTGGCGTCGACCATCGAGATCTGATACATAATGCAATTTGTTACCACCCACCTTTTAACTCCCACTACCGATGAAGGTATCATCTTAATACGTTGACGATGGGCAAATCTTCAAAAGACAAACGCGATGCTTACTACCGCCTGGCAAAAGAGCAAAACTGGCGTGCGCGCTCAGCATTTAAGCTGATTCAGATTGACGAGCAGTTCGACCTTTTCGCGCATTCAGATCCAGATAGCGTGACACGAGTAGTGGATTTATGTGCGGCGCCTGGAAGCTGGAGCCAAGTTCTTAGCCGAGTGCTGATCCGTGGTGAGGCCTTTGGACGAAGAGCCTGGGAAGCAAAGAGAAAACAGCAAATAAAGGCACTGAACCGATGTGAACAGCAAAAAGACAAAGCAGACGAGGAAGAAGAAGAGGAGGAGGAGGAGGAGGAGGAGGAGGAGGAGGTAGCCGCCCTCAAGCCGCGCAAAAATGTCCGCGTCGTTGCGATTGACCTGCAGCCCATGGCTCCCCTGGAGGGCATAACAACTCTCAAAGCAGACATCACACACCCGTCGACGATCCCGCTGCTTCTGAAAGCACTAGATCCGGACCTATATACAGATATTGAAAACGAAAATTTACAGCATCCGTCTCCATTACGGCCGCATCCTCACCCTGTCGACCTTGTTCTCTCCGATGGCGCTCCAGACGTCACTGGGCTCCATGATTTAGACATCTACATCCAGTCACAACTCCTTTACGCCGCCCTAAACCTGGCTATAGGCGTACTGCGTCCGGGTGGAAAGTTTGTGGCCAAAATATTCCGCGGGCGAGACGTCGATCTAATATATGCACAGCTCAAATCGGTATTCGAGAGTGTTTCTGTGGCGAAGCCCCGCAGCAGTCGTGCGAGTAGCCTGGAGGCATTCGTCGTATGCGAAGGGTTTATGCCACCAGTAGATGAAAAGAGTGGAGAATCGAGAATGGGCCTTGATAACCCAATCTTTGGTGGTGGCGCGAGATCCGACGTTCCGACCGCCCTGGGTACTTCAGAGATGGATGGCATGAGGTGGATTCCACCCTTTATTGCGTGCGGGGATTTATCAGCTTGGGATGCTGACGCTTCGTACGAACTCCCGCCGGATCATGTTAGCCTTGATCCTGTGCAACCACCAACGGCCCCTCCCTACAAAAGGGCATTGGAGTTGAGAAAAGCAAAAGGAGGTGCGTACGGGAAAACAAAAGGAGTCGTGTATGATGTCTAGAGGGCCATTTAAATAGCGTTTCTCGTACAGGAAGGACTTGCTTTTGCGTTACCTTTTGGCTTGCAACTAGATCAAGAGGTAGAGGTATGTTTACATTCCAATTTAGCATATTTGACGGCCCTAATAGATTACGCGTTGAAAATGACCTGGATTTCCATACATGTTTCTATCTTTATTTCAAATGACATTCAGGTTATCAAAAGCAGAAACCATAGCTGATTGCTTCGACAGTCTAATCACTTCTATCTATAATTCCCTTAGGTGCTCCTTTAGTAAACCTCAAGGACGTATCTAAACTCGTCCTTGAGCTTTTCGATCACTTTCCTTGAATCGACCTGTTTCCCCTGTTCCTTCGCATTCAAAGAGATGGCATCCTCTAAAACATTTGTAACATCAGGCACTGGCCATGTTGGGCCACAGAGGTAAAAGGCGCCCTCTTCCTGGAGGTAGGCCTTGGCAATATCTGGCAAATTCTCGCGCATCCGATCTTGGATGTAAATCTTATTTGGTTGATCACGGGAGAAAGCCCGTCCAAGCAGCGTGATAACTCCGGCGGCCTGATAGGCCTCCCACTCTTCACCATAACAGTATTCTTCTCTCTGGTGACGAGAACCCATGTAGAGAAGCACGGAGCCGATTTCTTTCCCTTGTGCCTTCTCGAGTGCACGATGCTGAACAAATGCTCGGAACGGAGCGAGACCAGTACCAAGACCAGCCATGATAATTGGCTGCGTAGATTTGGGCGGAAGTTTCATCACACTTGGCTTGACACTGACCGTGAGTGTCGCGCCAGGCTGTAATTTACTGAGATAATGGGACGCTTGACCGTACCGCGCTCTACCCCGCGGATCAATCCAATCCACGACAACGATCATCAAAGCAACAGAAGTAGGCGTGACCTTTTGACAGGAGGCAATGGAATACTCTCGCCGTTTCATGGGATTAACAATCTTAATGAGATCATGCAAGGAAGGGTGAGCAGATGGGAATTCTTCGAAGATATCAGCATAGGTAACAGTGTCTACCTCAGACCTCTGCTTGAACTCTTCTGCACCGTCAGCACTACCCAGTTTGAGAAGCTGTTGTTTCTGTTTTGTATCGGTAGCAAATTCGGCCAAGGATTCGTAAAAGCGCTTGGGTGGCTTCCCAAAAATATCAACATTATATGTAAGGGCCTGATACACTGTGCGACTTTCCAATGCATCTGGATCTTCCCGAGATGGAACATGTACAATTTCTTCAGGGTTCAGACCGTAGTATTTGATAAAGTCATTCACATGTTCAGGGTTGTTTTCAGCATGAATCCCAAGTGCCTCTCCAATGTCATATTTCAACCCCGAATCACCAAGGTCGAACTCGATGTGAAAAATATTTCTGTTATAAGTAAGAGGTGTGAGTCTCCGGTTTTCTTGGACGGTTATCGTGAATGTCCTGGTTGAAAGGTCCGGGCGTAATGCATTTGTGGTTCCATAAGCTTCTTTGAACGCAAGGCTTTTTGCGAGTGTCTGCCAATCCTCAAGTTTAAACGAGTGTTCAGGCTCGGTCTTGTCGAACAATGTGAAACTTGTTTCTCGAATGCTGGACGGAAGGTCTCCTACCTCAACCTCGAGACCTTTAGCAGCCTTCCACGATTCTGGTATCTCGACCTTTCGGAGAACGCTTTCAATACCAGCAAAAATTCCTTCGATATTGGCCTTAGGCCCATAGAGAAGGCCTAACTTCTCCAAGCCCACTTGTTCTAGGCCAGGAAGTGCAATACGAAGGAAGGCTGCTTGAACAATTAAGGGATCAGGGAAGGTATTTTGATGATCCAATGGGTTGAGAATGTACAACTCAATCGACCTCTGTGCAATTGCAGCTTTAAAGGCGCCAGGTAGCTTCTGTTCCAACTCTTCGTCTTTGAGGCTGGGAGCGTTGACAATCAAACGTCCCCCAACTTTAATTCCTGATACAACGTCAACCGCGGATAAGATTGCAAAATCATTAACGTAGGAGACATTCGCAGAGCTAATAGAAAATAGTGCATTAATAACTTTGGGAGATTTTCGTATATCTGCCCGAACAATACCTCCCTGAATCAAATTATCATACGAAACATGGGCTGTCACATTGCAAATGGAGTCTTTAGCGAGTACTTGACTAAATTCGAGCGCAGCAGCATTGGCTAAAGAGGTATCTAACCCCCAAAAGGTATACTGCTGAACGGAAGAGTCGAGCAAAGGAATGTGGCGTAAAATCTCAGCCTCCCCAGAATTCAGGAGAGGGAGATCAATAATTTTCTGAAAAGTTGAGGCCATTTTTGAAATGCTCCAATTATGAGAGGGAGAGTATTTAATGTCAACGCATTTCGGGGTTATAATTTCAGTGCTAAATGTCAAGGATGCTAAAACATCTTCGTAGAGTGCGGCATGAACGCCATCTTCTAGAACTGCCAAATCATTTTGAACCTGCCCGAGGACTCCAACAACGCGAGTTGATTTTGGTAGTACCGCGATGAAGTCCTCTTCGATAAATGGGCGGTATATGCGCACATTCACAACGCCAATGCGGTTGTTTTGCTCGGCAAGGATAATGGCGACCTGTTGTGCCAAGGAGGATTCCACAGAGCCAAAGGTCACAAGAACAGATATAGCCTCGGGGTGGCCGTGATATTCAAAAGGTCGATAGCTGGTGCCAAGCTCGCTGTTGAAAGCGTTTAAAAGGCGCAATGCTTTACCTTGCACATTCATGTGCTTTTCTTCAGGGCCAGACATCACATCTAGGATTGACTGGTATGTTTTGTGAAGCCCAAGCACATCAAGTGTGTCAATCACCCTAGTGGTTTCCCTACCAATACGAATCCCGTCGTAGATGTGGATTGCTGGAAGATATGTAGCAAGAAGTGTCGAGAAAAGCGCCATATGCTGAGCTTCATGGGTCGAGTGGCTTGCCACAAGAGCCATCCCCAACTCCTCGCATAGTCCTAGGGCCGTAGTGTAGTCCGAAACAAGGCCCCCATGTGTGCCACCAATGTAGTCAGCGGCTGCAATATGGGCAACTAGAGGGTTTGAAACCGAATAGAGCAGCGAGAGCTGTTCTAATGTAGGTCTCATATATTGTAAAGTAGCTGATGAAGCAAGAATAGATTGAGGGATATGGCGTTTTTTAAGATCGAAATCTTTGGAGAATATATAGCCCAATGCAATTGCCCCAGCCCCTTGTCGTGTTTGCAGAGACTGTATGGTGGTCGGGTATCCGTTTACATTGCTCTCAGACTGGGCGAACCAAAATTTCACAGCCACATCAAGGTCGAAAGAAGCCGGGGAGTAGGCAAACAGTTTGTCCGACAGAGCGTAGGCTACATGCTGTACAAGAGTTTGCGCGGTGGAATAATTTGGCCCGCCGATTGAAGAAAATGAAACGGCGCGACCGAAAGGTAGAGTCAACGAGACTGCTTGAGTAGTGGAAATCTCATGAATGAGTTGCTCAGGTGTTGCTCCTGAGGATGGTTCCATGGACTTCATTTTGTTGAAGTAGCAGCCGGTAAACTGCTGCTAATGCGAAAAAAGATAATAAGGAGAAGTAGTAGCCCCTGGCCTTATCAACAGTAGTGGTAAGGAAGCGCGCGGAGAAGCAACAGCAAAAACAAAAGGAAGAAAGAAAAAAGAACAGACGGAGCCGAGTAAAAACTCCATCTTGTACTGGCACTTCAAGCGCGGAGAATGCCATCTTCACAGCCTAGCTCTCGGTATCAGCCTACAGTGTTCCCGTTTCGGCATCCAAGTGCATAATCACGCAATTCTTTGCTTATCAGGAACATCAATTGCGTGCTTCGGGGCCGGACCATCCTTAATCCATAGAAAGTTACTGATTACCTCATATGACTATCTGCCGGTTTATGGTCAGGTTACGTAACGTATTAGTAAGGCATCATACCAGAGAACCAACATCAGCAACCGTTGTTTCCACTTGTCTGAACAGCAGTGAAATAAAATCTCGGTACTTTAAGTAATAAGCGTTTTGTTCTTGGGGTATAGAAAATTGTCCTGCTTCTGCTATTTCTGCAATAAAAAATTCTTTGATATCCTCCAACCTAAATATACCTATCGGTCCTATCCTCTGTGCATATTGGCTGATCTCGATGCCTCATCTATTCAGCTACCCATTGTAGTAAATGGAAGAGTCGTTTTACATCTTCGTAGCCTCGTGGTTGTTGTCTTCCTCAATAATTTCCCCGCCTCCATAGTCCACCCTCTTACCCTTCTTCGGCGATATTCTTTTACTTGGGCCATGCATAATAAAAGCGCCACGCCCAGTTTCATCTGTAAATTTCGATACTTCTTGGTTGGCGGGACTGACCTCCAATGGGCTTGCCTTATTTCTTCCATTCTGTGCTGACTCCACTTCGGACTTCTCTTTTGCCTGTTCTGGCGTGTGATTCTTCAGATCCCATGCAGAATCTTGTGCGGCGACAGCGTTATCTGTACCTGATTTCGAGTATTCGTTACGCTCAGTATTTATCGCAAACCGGCTCTCGGGATCGTGCTCATCAACGTATGTGTTTAGTTGGGTGCTGTTAGAGAGGTTACGGCTAAGGATAGGTACGGTAGTTAGTTTTGCACCTGCCTCCGTACAAGGCAAGTTCGTTGCCGTGGACGAAAGTGATGAAATGGCGATCCGTGTGTTCTGTGTGGCATTGAGAGTCCTAGCTCCAGCCCGTTTTGCTGTGGCCATGAATACAGACATGGCATCGATTTGGAAAAAAAAATTAGGGAGTGTTCTTTGAGATAGATTGAAATTAATTGGAAGTATAATTCCTGTCAATCAAGACCCTTGTCAGTATCGAGGTTCAGCAGCAGCAGCTAAAAATACAAATGAAGACACCGGTCAGATACGTGGATCAATACCTCATTCTGTCTCTCTGTTATATCTTGATGCAGAACGAGCACCATGGTGGAAGGTTCTCAGCTTAACTTTGTATCAAACTTATGGCGACGATGATGACGTAGCTTGCGCTTAACTGCTACATTATGACGTCACCGACAGACTTCAGTTCTACATACCATTTGGTAAGATTGTCTATATCTTCCTCTACCGTTCATGGACACATGTCCAAGGATAACAAAATACAAATCATAGGATAAATCAAAGACTGGAAGTATATATGTATATAGATATACCCGAAAGACAATCAAATCTCAAGGCAGTACCATTCTCATACAAAAGACAAAACCAAGAACCGATCTCAAAGTATGGTTTTGGTACACAACAAGTCTCAAGGCACGAGATTGTAAATTAGATATCGTGGCATCCGCTTCTGGCGAAAAAGAAGGGAGTCCATGTGGCCCTTAAGTCTTCGCCTACGATAGGTCATACGTAGTTCATTTATCTGAGGTTATCAAAATAGCAACTAGCACTATGTATCGGAAAGGGAAGCATGGTATGAACTTCTGGAAAGTCATGCCAATTATCATAAGATTTGAATCAGGAAAAAAGTTGAACAGAGTAGCAGACCTTTTGCAAACATCAGGCACCAAGACTCCTATATCTCAGTCCAATTAGCGCAGACAAAGTGCAGAATCTACCCGAAATCACTCTACAGCAAAGTTCATTTGGAAAAATCAAGATGTTGGTCAGCAAGACCGGGATGTCTACAGATTGCGCCAAGAGACAGCTTGATATATATGCTATCGGGAAAAAATAAGCAACACTTATAGCGCACATTATGGCCCCAATGCAGCTTAACGTAAGCTCACGAAATCTATTTGCTCATCCAAGTATACATGTCCATACAGATGCCCAAATGAAATATAAAGAGAAGGGCAACATGTATGTAGGCACAAGAGTTTCAAAATGAGGATGAGCAGATGCACATGAGGTCTAAAAATGATAACTTCCGGCGGCAAGACCTGAAGTAGCAAGGATTCGAGATCGGCAGATTGCTGCATATGCTGAGGCATACAACTCGGCGGGAGTGTTCCATTAAAGATCCCTAGTTGGGATCAGGTGCAGATGCAATATTCGTTTTGCATAATGCGAACTAATGCAACCGTGCCGGGATATATGTAAGATTTTGAGCCTGTCATGAATTCCACATGGCAAAGTTGAATAACATTCCAAAGACGTGATTCGTTATCATATAGTGCTTGACCGGGCCAATGCCTCAGTTTAGTCACATGAGTAACTGAGACCCAACTGTCTGGGTACAAATTAAACGAAGTATTTCAATATTTATACCCCTGAACTGGGCTAAGAACATTCCTATTTCGAAAGATCTTCCAGCGGCCCTTTCAGGTAAGTGTACCAAGTGAAAGAAGGATACAAACGTATCAAGGTAGGAAAAACAGCACTTGCTTCAATAACCGGATATCTTGTTCCAAGGTAAGTTGAAGGTTTTCCGGCGCCTGGCCATTAATTACCCCGTCAATAATGGAAGTTTTGAAAAAAAAAGAAAGAAAAAGAAAATCGCTGAAGTCACAGATCCAGGCGGTGAGAGCCCAAATGCAGGGAACTGGACCTGAGATATGTTGAGTTAATAGGGGGGAAATTGTGAGCTTGAGTCTAGGCATACAGGATTGCCATTCCTATCAAAGTATCTGGTATTCACATCTAGTAACCCTTCAGCTTTCGCTACGACAGTGAATATAATAATTGTGGCGAAAGCGCGACTGCCACGTCATGAATGTCCCCAAACCCTAGCACAGCCTAAGTTTAGAGCTAGGAATTGGTGCCATCATTCAAAAGAAAAAAAAATGTTTGTTCAAAACATAGTCGAGTTTTTTTGATGGCGAGGTATGTAAATAAAAGAGCAAGGTTTGTAAATGGGCCACGGCATCATAAGAATGAACCCTCAACTGAGCAATAGTCAATTAGGGAAACAATAATGCTCACATATTGTGAAACACTGGTATGTGACATCTGCCAGGTCTCACACCCAGATGTATTTTGCTAGCTGAACAAACTAGTTGGTTGGAAGCTTTCTGTGGGAAGGAAAGTTCTCCGGGAACTTATTGAAGCCGCAGTATCAACTTCCCATGCCAGAAAATACATGGATTAGCAGAGGAAAGCTAATTATGAGGTGAAACATGGGGGCGTAGGTCACCAAGCCAGAATAAATGGCCCGCAGTGTAATGGTCACACAATTGGGAAAATCAGAGGGTCGATTTTCAAGAAACGAAATGAAAAAGAGAGTTTTAATGATTCTAGGAAGGTGACATCGACCAATCCAGAGTTGGTAGTCGAAAGCACCGTCCCTATAGCATCAGATAGCAACTCCAAGGAACGGTAGTGGATACATAGCAACCCCGGTGTAGCAAAGGATTAGTAGCCAGGATACTCACGGGGCAGTCTAGTTCATAGTTGGGTTCAGGGATTAAAGCCAGCTGGCACGAATGAATAGTCTCGTCAAGGACGCTATGTTGCTGATCATTGTTGAGTAGAACCTCAGGAAGCCTCGATTACAACAAAGAGGCAAGGTATTATGAGACAATAGGAAGCAGAAACAGGGACATTGAGTCCGGAGAAGACAGTCCGGGGGGTGAGAAAAACTGGCATATCAGCTCAGCTAACGGAAAGGATGGAAAAACATTGGCAAGCAATGGAGCCACGACAGTGAACTACCATGCTTGCCTGATATGAATTCAGTTTCAGCTGCATCGGGGATTAAGGTACTCGCACATCACGACAGGCTGACGACAAATAACCCCACTTGGTGATGTACGAACCATCCCAAACCTAGAAAGCGAAACGGCAAAGGAGGCGGAGAGATCATCCACAGTAGCCGGAAAAGGACGAGGTCTGTATAAATGTGGAGCAGAGAAGAAACGAACAGGCCGTGCATGGAAGCAAGCCTGGCCCGTCAGACAAAAAGATAAATATCGCGAGATTTCCCAACAAGCGAAGGATAGAAGACCACACCCAGACAATCCTAAGGCATCGAGCCAAGTGAGCCTCGATCACAAGACATCAGTACCGCTTGACAAAGTCAAGCTGCCATACTCACCCTGACGGGATTTCCCGAGAGCAAAGGAGCTGAACCTATCAGTTGAAGACGCCAACTCGTGGACGAATAGCAGTGTCCTGAAGCTGAAACCAAGCACGAAGTTTATCAAAACAGACAAGGTGAGTATGAGGGGCAAACTTGCAGTATAACGTCACCAAGCTCACCGTGCTAGGACATCATGTGCTTCTATAACCAGAAGAAATTTGCCTGTGGCGACTGGTCTTGGGGTGCCTTTGCTTCAAAATGCAACCACGAATTCCGCATGGGTGAAACATGCGGTATGAGACTCGTCAATAACACCGAAAATATCCAGGCGTCGTGCAAGTTGTGCGACAAAATTACGATCAAGCATCGCAGAAGAGATACCGAAATAGCGAGAATCCGTCGATGGAGGGCCGAGGGGGGGGTCCTCCAAGCATCGATAGAACGGTCACTGGTGATAGTTAAAGAGCTGGAACAGGAGATCAAGCAGCTCGAAAACGAACGCCTGGCGAAACAAAGGAGTCTTGGGCAATAAACGAGGTTGATGATGATTGGAGAAAGGGATGGTTCCTTCGAGGAACACAAATTGTGATGACGCCGTTGTTTCTTTCTGGTACTCGAACTTAATTATTGATTGGACTCTGTTTCTTCTTTCTTTTGTCTGGAATTTCGGGACAGTCGTGTTTATGGTTTTGCATGTCGACAAACCCCCTGCAGTTTTCAATTTGGCTGGGTTGTGCAGGGTGGTGCTGGGAAGTATGCAAGGGATATATAGTAGTTTTAGCAATTGGAAGCCGAGATACAATATCTGCCAATGAATTTTTCAATCACGCTCAGTAATGGATATTCATGCCGCTCAAGATTGGTCGCTGTTAAGCGCCGGGCTCAATGTAAAACAGGTAGCAATCCGACAATGGGACTGTTTCAAGTTTTACTGGATTTTGGTGGATTGCGGCATTCCGATTTGTTCGCTCCGGACGGCTTGATTTTCGAAGGTTATTAGGATTTCTCAGATGTCGGAGAAGTATAATGACCAGAGCACCCACGACTTCATCGATTCGACTGTTGTTGCATGTCGTTGTTTCAGAGCGGAGGAGCAAGTGGTTGGGGGCTAAGTGACTATGAATCCGCAGGCGCCGAGGATAAGGAGGCACGGGACCTTGTAGCTCGGCAGCGCGTCTACGCGCTTAGCTAGTTAAGTAGTTTTATTGGCTGGCGCTGAACAAGCGCCGCCAACTGAATAAACCACAAGAGAGAAGGCTGGCTTGCCCTTGAACATCCAAGCAGTATAATGATAGGCTGCTTTGAGCTATTTCCGCCGCTACCACTAGTTCGCTATCTGAGAAAACTAGATTTGTAGTATGTAGTTAACTTCTTGACGCCGAATTCAAGGTGAGTAGTGCCGCAAAGCTCCGCCAAACATAGTTAAGCATCAAAATCAAAGGGGTAGACGTCTTAGTGTGCCTGTTAATCGCTAGATATCTGGATTTATTCCAGATAACATTAGAGGCTCTGAGGCTTCTAGGATATAGGGTAACCACCTCGGGGCTTGCTCATATATATGATTGCCCATACATAATTACCGAAGATACACATTTTCTCATTTTGCCTCCACAATAACATACTTTTATTATGTATTTATGTATGTATATAGGTGAGGAACTCTCACTGTCAAATACAAGTTCGGCTAGCTGTTTTGCTATTAGAAGTCTTGTGCTGATGAAGAACAGACGGAAAACTCGACCAATGGTCCCACCCGAGAGCTGCCACGTCACGCGCACTTCATCCTAGGCTTCTAGTTATGGATTTACAAGAGTTAAAGTAAGCCGCTATGAGTTACATCAACAAACCCAACGCTATGAAGTAGGCGGCTAGGATTGGAGCGCAGAAATTGGAGGGTCTCTAAGCACGCTGGTCGGAGATACATATAGAACAGGAACAAGACTATGTTTAGACCATCACTACCCTTTCAGCATTGTTACGGGGGCATACGACGTAGTTACTACGCAGTTTGCTGCTCGTCATCTTTAGCCAGCTCGTGTTCCTTTAACAGAGAGTCAATTTCATCGCCTCCCCAGAGATGGTGGTAGATTTTGCCGTCTTTCGTTCTGCCAACCGTAGCAATCTCGACTATAGACAAGTACAAAATCAGTATTCTGGGGTCTCATAATATTTTTGTATTGCCGTGAACTTACTTTTCTCGCTACTTAATTTCGTCGAATCCATGGTCTTACTGAGAACTTTGACGGCCATCCCGCATGCCTCCTTCAGATCACAGTCATCTTTGTAATCTTGCTTCAATAAGCTTTGTGCGCTTGCGTTATTGGCGCCGACACTAGTTGCTTTCCAACCGCCATAGTTGCCGCTTGGATTACTTTGGTAGAGCTGGAATTGTCCCATAGAATCATAGCCGGCATATATAAAAGAAACGCCGAATGGACGTAGCCCACCGTGTTGAGTGTACCCTTGCTTGAGATCACATAGTCTGCGTACGAGTTGTTCACAAGGAATTTCTTCGTTGTAGGTCAAGAGGTATCGCTGCGCTGCTTGGCGGGCGTAGTTAATGAGAATATTTGCATCAGCGGTCATTCCAGCGACGGCGCATATCATATTGCTATAAATCTCTATCAGCAATCTCTAAAATCTGGTCATGTTATTATATCATCATACTCATTCAATATGTAGAGCTTCTCCGCTGATGTGTCTTGTTCCAAGAGTTTGCTGGTGACTTTCCTTTCGGCAGCAAGCACTATCCCATCTTTCGCTAAAACACCCAGCGCTGTCCCTGCATGTGAGATGGCCTCCAAAGCATATTCTACCTGATAGAGGCGGCCTTCGGGGGAGAAAATGGTTGTCTAGAGGTGGTTAGCAAATGCAAGGTCAAGTCGAATTCGTGATAGCTGACCCGCGAATCGTATCTTCTCGCCATTGTGGAATATTTAAAAATGATCGTGCACAAAAGTTCTATAACTATGTAGTACTAGCCGAAGAATGAAAGAACTGGGTGTTAGGTGATGGGCATTGTGTGTCGATGCTTGATAAAGCTCCAGGTAAACCAACCTAACGCGTTCAGTCCACTTGTGAGAGCTTGGGCCAATCACCGCCACCCCATCACTGCTAGGCTCATTGAAGACAAACCACGACATATCGAAGGCAAGGCGGCGTTTTTAGGGAAAATTTTGCCATTAACCTGCAGATGCTGAAATCCACTTATACTCCGTTACCTCCCCTTCCTTTAGGATGGACCGAACACAGGGCTCCATCAGGCAAGTTTTCATGTGGGTTCTTGGAATCATTACTCTAATGTGTAACCAGGCCATCTATATTATTATAATTCAAGCACAAAACAATCGACATATCAGAGACCTTCCGCCCCAGAATCAGAGCAGGAAAATATTACCTCTACACCAGTCCCTTTTGTAACTTCTTTCCGCGAATCTACCCATAGGGTTGCGCCCTCTCGCACGCAGTCCAGTTTTGAAATCCATCGAAACCACCCTAAAGGCGATGGCCGGCGTTTTGACAGTAGACATCTTCACGATAGACCGAAGTCGAAACGTACTATCCCAGGATGTGAGCCCTGGGTGCTGGTCAAAACAAAACTTGGACGGAGATTCGTCCATAATCCAGATACACAAGAAAGCTTCTGGAAATTTCCGCCAAATATTCTGAAGGGTGTCCTGGAATATGACCAAGTGGAAAGAGAAAACCGAGAAAGGATTGGACAGGAAGGTATAAGTCAAGTAGTTGATATCCAGACGAACGAAACCGATCGCCCGGCAAATGCGCCTTCGTATGGGAATTATAGTGTGTCAGAACGCGAAGAAGCATGTAGTGACGAGTACGAAGAAGTTGAAGTTACTGACGAAGAAGAGGAACTAGAAAATGTCCGAACTGCAACAGAGGATTCTCAGAATAAGCCAGTAGAATTCAATGAAGATGACATTGCGTATCAATTGGCGGCAATGGGTGAAGATTACGGGCTGGATGCGGGTGAATATGGCGAACTCGGAGGGGATAACGCTGAAGGCAAAGAAGATTTAGCTCTAACTGAAGAAGAGATGGCCATTCTCTTTCGTGATCTGCTAGATGATCACCGGATAAACCCATATACGCCCTGGGAAAAGGTTATTGAAGAGGCTAAAATCATTGATGACACTCGATATACAGTACTGCCGAATATGAAATCGAGGCGAGAGGTGTGGTCTAATTGGAGTCGCGATCGTATCCAAGAACACAAAAAACGCAAAGAAAAAGAAGAAAAGAAGGACCCACGAATACCATACTTTGCCCTCCTAGAAGCACATGCTTCTCCAAAACTATTCTGGCCAGAGTTCAAACGCAAGTACCGAAAAGAACCACAGATGAAGGACACTAATATGGCGGAGAAAGACCGAGAAAAATACTATCGTGATTACATTTCACGATTAAAGCTTTCGGAGTCAGCTCGGAAATCAGACCTCTCGGCTCTTCTTAAATCAGTCTCAATATCACAGTTAAATCGCTCCTCATCGATAGAATCACTTCACTCTACCATTTTAACAGATCTTCGCTACATCTCACTACCCCAGAAAATACGGGAACCCCTGATTCAGGCGTACATCTCGACTCTTCCCAGCGGCCCAACAGAAATTGAAATTTCCTCCGACGAGACAGGAACGCACAGCGCAGACGACCAACGCCAAAGGCGAGAAGCCGCTCTTGCAAACCGCGAGGCAAGAGTGCAAGAAGAGAAGAAAAAGCACCAGAAAGCACTTTTACAGGGAAAGCATCTGCTTCGCCATGGTGATGAGGAGATCCAAAAAGCCATGGCATTTGGCAAGGTTGGATTAAGGAGGCATCTAGGGGAAAATGAAGAGACCATTGGAACAAACCATGATGATCAGGAAGAAATAGATTGAAAATTTGGTTTTATAAAGTTCAGAAACCATATTGGATTCTAAAGAGGAAATGTGAGCCTATGGTTTACTACGGCATGTTGGTGAACATGGAGTTTTTCAGATTACAGTATAGAACATTGATAGGTACCTAACCTTGTTTTATGCATTCATCTGAAGCGCCAATCCCAATCATCATCATCATCATCATCCTCCCCGAGGTCATCTTCTTCCCTGTTGACCGGTTCATCATCATTCTCCAATGCACTACCAGTCCTTTTATTCAAATCGGGTTTTTCCGAATTAATGGAAATTCTTGATAGTCTTTCATGCTTTTGTTTAAGTATCTCCTCGCGTTTCTCCTTTAAGCGTTTCACTCGTTCATCCAGTTGCTCCATTTCGTCGAACTCTTCTTCGAGAGATCGCGTTGCCTCATCACGCTCGCCATTTAGTTCCGCCTCTCGGGCCTTTTTGTTGGAATCACGTTCTTCTTGTTCGCGCTCTGCCAGTTCAGCTGCAGATACTGGGGCGGCAGATATAACTGCGTTTGATTGTAATGCTAGTGTTGCTGGGGGCTTTGTTCTCGTAGGTGCAGCGACGTCTCGTTCAAAAGCCGCCCATTCGTCCTCGTCAATCGATTGTGACGCTAGCGGCAAATAATTAGATGTAGCTGCCTCTGCGGGGGGCGCAGAGTCTGTCTCGGCTTGTGACGGCGGTGATATGGTATTTAATGAGTGAGCCTCAGGCGAATGGGACAACTGGTATCGTGCGGTTGCTTCGGATTTCAATAGTTCTGCATGCTCCGTGGGTTTCAGCTTTTTGCGTATATCTGGTGGGTTTGAATCAAGCTTTCTTTTGTTTCCAGATTTACCAACAGTGTGTGCACGCGAAGCAAGCTCGTTTCGTAGTAAGGCGCGTACATCAGCCATTGGAAGACAAATATATTAAGGAGCAGACTGCATATAATCTGTCGTTGACGATGTGCAGGCAATCAGAACGCTAGGGTGGCGGTACCGCACAATCCTTTGTATCATAACACGTTGTATAACTATGTCAAGTAATCAGTGGACGATACGGAGTATTTATGGGGTAGTTATTGATATACTCCGTAGGGTGAAATACTTTCAAGGAGCCTTAGTGCCTATAGAGTACGGAGTTTGCCTCATAACCTCAGACCTTCACCGTATGTTGAAGAGCCGTCTCCTACTAACTAGGGTGGGGCTATGCCAAGATACACTAGGCTGAATTGAGACTTCTCTTCAACATCCGTTGAAGGTCTGAGCCAGTTTTCATCGCTGCGACACCACTTTTCTTCAACTATGGCCATTCAATAACTCAACCACCACATTTAATACTGTCAAAAGCGATGCGTATCATTGTTGAGAAATAGGTGAGCAAGCACTTTGTCCAAAAAAAAAATCAAAAAATTTACTAATTCTTTTGGTATAAGACTTCTCCCAAGGCCACCCATTTTGTGACGGGTGCAGTCTGAAATTTCCATTTTGCTCAACCATTCAACCACCACAGCTCTTAGAATCTTCATACTAGAGCTGAGAGTAGCTGATAGTTATACAAAGTTATACCCAATTTAAAATTTTTATTTATTTGAAAAACCATGGAGTAATCATCCTCTACCTTGTATTTCCCAATTGGGTAACCAAATGGAAAAATCTGGCGATGTGGAGCAGGTTGAACCAGATGTAGTAGATATTGTAGATTTACCTCATCATCTCAGACGCGTGCTGTTAAGGTTCTTTAGCGCGAATTTAGTGTTTTGAACTAACCCATTCAGGTAATTCAGCCAGAACCTGACCAGCACAGCATCTGAGCCAGTTTTCAGCTTTTTTGCAGGAAGTTGGAAATTGTCATACAAATTTGAGAATTGTGAACTGGGCCAGAGCCACACATGTTGGATTTACTGCTCTGAGAACTTAATACAATGTTTTTTTATATAGACTTCATCTATAATTGTGTTTAAATTTACTGTAGAGCTTCTCATTTGATCTGCTCTGCATTGTCAGATTTTTTCATTTGATTATCTGATTGGGAAATACTGATTGATCAGCTCTAGTTATTCTATAAGAACAGTATGTACATAAACATGTCTTCTCTCTGAGTCAGTGATCTTCCAGCACTTATCTGTCTTTTTTGTAGACTGACTCAAGTCTTTGTTGTTGAGATTTCATATTATCTGTTTTCACACAATCTTTTTGACTCTGTCTTGTCTGATTCTTATAACATCATCACTTTCAGCTGGGTATTGTTCAAATTCTCTGATCAACTAGACAAGCAGTTTCTTCATTGAAGTACACATTCTTTTTTTTACTTTCTGCTCTATGTCTGTTGTGCTGCCTTCTTCTGGGTTGGTTAAAAATGAAGTACACATCACATTGCAAGAGTTCACAGAAAGTAGTGAAGAAGAGATGGGCTTATTCAAGATGGTTCAGAGCTGTTTAACAGTCTGATTCCCTAGCACTGAAGACAGATTCTGTTCACAATGATGAAGATTGGGTTCTGTTGGCAATCTTCATGGATGAAACAGAGTGGTGTGCACATGTGGTCAGTATCATTGAGTCAGTCTTTAGTTATCAATTCAGAGAGTGTCAGTTGAATGTGCTCACTGTGCTTCTTTATCAGAGAAATGATCTTCTTCTCATTGTGAAGATCTCATTTGACAAAAGTATGATTGTCCAGACTCTCTCAATTCTGCTGTCTGAGAAGATGATTATATGTGTGCTTCCTCTCAATATTATTGGGGCTGAACAGATTCAGAAGATGCAGTCCCTGCCTGAAGCTCACTCACTGTATGTTTATGATGATAACATTGATCAGTCAAATCTGGCATCAGAATTGCTTCAGAAATTATATACTCATCTGTACATAAGTTCTGAGTTGCTGATCAGTTCAAAGCTGCAGCTGATCCTCAAAGATTCTGTTTTTCAAAATCATTTGACTGTTATAGTCATAGATGAATTACATCTGATGTCAGATTGGAGGCAGAAGTTCTGACATTTGTTTTCATGTCTCTATATGGTCAAGACACTGCTGAGCTACATGCCATGAACTGAGATCACTGCCATCTGTGATCAGACCACCATGAAAGCTGTGTTTGACTCTATTCCATTGCACTCAGATTATGATATTATTCATACTGATGTGAATCAGCCTGAGATAGCTATTCTGGTCAGTTATATTGAATGTAGAAAGTTCAATACTTTTGAGTCACTTTTCTTCATAATTAAACAGACTTCTGGCAAAACCACTGCTACAACTGTTGAAACATCATATCAGAACTGTGAGCTGACACCAGATAGAATCTCTAAAATCATAGTCTTTATGATGAAAAAGGATGTTCTGGAGAGCACTCTTGATATGGTCAGAGATTGATTGGTCAGTCACTTTGGGTATTCCACTACTCTGACTTGCTCCACTGTCAAATTATATCATGTCAGTCTGATGAAATATGACAAGGCCAGTCTGTATGAGGAGTTCTGTAAGACTGATAGTTGAATCTGAATACTGATCACATCAGATGTTATGATGCATGGTGCAGATGTCTCTGATATTGAGATCAGTGTTCAATATGGCATGTTTGTTGAGCCATCTGTCAATATGCTATGATAGTGATTGGGTTGGACTGCTTGGGCCAGTGGTTGGTCTGGAACATTTGTGTTGTTAGTTGAGAAGAATTATAAAGGATCTTGAATTTCAGATGACAGCAAGACCAAATCAGTGTACAAACAGCTTCTTGAACTGAATTCTGATTCTAATTCACAGATCTCTAGTCCCTCAACTGTGGCTGTCAGTGTGGCTGCCAGTGTTGTCAGATCAGTGATGATCAGTATGGGCAGTCTCTTTGTAGAAGATGGTCAGGCTGGAGATGCTTGATTATCATCTGAGCTGAGAATGAAGTCTGTCAGTGGCACTAAAAGTAGCTGAGCTGAGAGATGAGACTGTGTTCAAGATGTACTGTACAAGCTGGTCAACTCTGATTATGACTGTCTCCATCATCTCATTCTGAACCACTTTGAACAGTTAACAGTTGATCAGCAAGGCTTCACATGCTGCTCTGTGTGTGATTCTAAATTGCTGGATATATTCTAGTTCTTCATTGTTGTTTAGGAAACAAGAGTTAAGCACCATCACAATGTTGTTCTTCAGATGCAGATCTGATTGAACTCTTGGATTGATTTCTATTATCAAGAGATGCCATGGAAGCCCACTTATTTGATTCTGATGTCAAAGAATGAACTTATAGATTTGTGTTCAGATCAGTTGATATTAAATGAAGCTCAGTTGTTGAAACAGCTTTCTCATTGAGTTGATCAGAAGTCTATTTGCTCAGACAGTGAGAAGTTTATCAGAGAGTTGAGCAGACTTGCATCAGAGTCTGTCACTCAGTCTGTATGAACTGTTCAGGCTTCAGCAGCCCAGATCAACTGAACTCTAAGAATTTCAGAGTCTCATCTTCATAACTGCATGTCAAGAGATGGTTTGGAATCATCAGTTAGTCAGAATCTCAATGATGATCAGACAGACATACTGATGTCAGATAGTCAGTTCATTTCAGCAATTCAGACAGATGTTCTTGTCTCAGATAGTCAGTTCTTTGCTTCAGAAATTCAATCAAATGTGCTGTTGCCCAACAGTCAGCATGCTACTGTTGAGGCCCATCCATATTGTCAGGTTTCTGCTTCAGTTCAATTGTCATATCCTCAGTTCAGCATATTCAGAGACTCAATGACACTCACATTACTCTCAACATCTGTGTCAACCCTCTGGCATAGTATTCAATCAGTGCCTTCAATAAATTCTCATATAATATCTGGTCTGCTGTCCAGTACAGATAGTCACTTTCAGTATATATCTGATCAACTGTCCAACTCTGGTCCATGAACACCTCTGGCTAACTCATCCATCAATGCCCACACCTGGAAGGCTTGGGATTCAAACAAGGGGCCCAGTTCCAGAGTGAAGAAACAGAAACAGATGGGGGATTGAGCAACTGTTCCTTGAGTTGTGTGGGCCTGTACATTGATCAGTGGCAGTATTATATAGATTTTGTTATTTTCTGGCCAGTATATATATAAAGTGTATACCCAGTTGGCCAGAACTTTGGTCATTGGCCAAGAAACACATTTGTGGATCTATAAAACAGAGATCTCATCAGTGTAAGGCTCCACACTGCAGTCTTCTTACATTCATCCCATCATCTAAAAGAGGTTTGTAAAATCTTCTTGATGCTTAGATGATCATGCTCCATGGCATCTGGAGTTCATAAACTTCATGACTGATCACATGATCACACTAGCAAAGCTGAACACACAAAACCTGCCACAGACACTTCTTTACAAAGGTCAGTGGCAACATATCTAGAGATTCTAGATACTGTTGTAGCAATACAAGTTACCTCTCTCTCTCTCATGCTTAGATCCCTTTGTAACCACTTCTCACTCAACCTAACCACATTTACAAAGGCTGTAAGCCATTGCCACATTACCTGCAACCACCTGAGCCTCACAGTTTGCCACTCAAATAAGCAGGTGGTCTGACAATGGTTTCCACAAGACAGAACAACTGAGATCAAACTGAATCCTCAACCCTTTCCTCAGTATCAGAGTTAGCCAAGACACTGAGTGCAACAATAAATCTGGATGAAAGCATAACCCAGGCTGAGAAACCATCTCCAGAGAACACAGAATCTCTTGAGGACTTAAGAGAGTGGATACATTTCATGAAGAGAATTCAAGAACTACAGCAGGATTTATGAACTCTGAATAGAAAGCATGAGTGAACAGAATCACTTGATGTTCTGACCTCTAACTCAAATTCTTCAAAGAAGAGTTCAGTCATCAAGCCTTCACAACACAAGACCAACTATCAGACCAAGAACTATGCAGCCTACCAACAGTTTATCTTCCAAATAGAATTCATCTGAGATGCTAGTGGTCTGGATGACAATGAAAGTCTAAAGTATGCAGTCACAGAATTGAACTATAATGAGAAAGATCTTTGGGAATCACACTCAGTCCAGAATTTCATTCTGAACATCTGAACTGAACTCAAACAATTCCTACTTTTATGACTAGATGATCCTGAAAACTGAATCTAATTAGTCTGGAGAAACCTTTTTCACCTTCATAAAAGAGATGATGAATCAGACTTTGACTGGTTGCAACAATTTCAACAACATTTGCAACAAGTGGATGAAGAGACACAGAGTGTGGATAAGTTCATCAAACACCTTTTCCTATGGCAATATGACAAACCTATGTGCAACAAGCTGGATGAACAGAAGGATCTCCCAGAGAAACTGAATGAGATTCAGACAGTTGCAATGCAATTATGATCTAGTGTCAAGAGTTTCACTCACCTCAACTCAAAGTCACAATCCACCTCAGAGACAAATACCAACTGTGGTGGAACACCATCCTATTCAAATTGAGCCTGTGGACCACAAGGTCAGGGTTATAGAAACAAGATCTGGATCTCACCATGACAGAGAGAAAACCAACACCAGAGAACCTCCAATTCCCAGTTTACAAACTCAAAGTGGGATGGAAAATCAGATAAGAATGCTTGCTACAATTGTGGTGAGACTGGTCACTATGCAGATAAGTGCATCAAGCCAAAGAAGAAATAGAGGTTTGGGGAGCAGTCTGTAAATAAAATGAATATCAAGCAATTGAAGTTGTCTGAGCTACAAGCTGTTCCCCCAATCACATTGTCCACCAGAGTTTGTAACTCTGGGGTAGAAAAAGAAGTTAAGTGGACTGCTGCAGCAGACTCACTATGTTCCTTTCTGATCATAAGTCTGAAGCTTGCAGTAAGACTGGGTCTGAAGGTTTGTAAGATGAATGTTGAGATGGAGACTGCAGGAAAGAATCATTCAAAGTTAGTATCTGAAGAAATTATGAACATTTTCTTTGAGACACAAGATACTATGGGTAATTGACAGATGTTTAATGAGCAAGCATTGATTGCTGATATATCTGAAAACATGATGTTAGATCTCTTCTGGCTCCATCATCATGATTCTGTTGTTTCATTTGGAAATCTGTCACTTGAGTTTCATAAGCAGGGTGGATTAGACCCTATGACAAAAATCAAGTCAGTTTCTCTAAATGAACTTGTTGATGGTGGTAAACTCTTCTATGTAATGAGGGTTTATAAAAGTGAACAAGTCACCATCATGGATGTGGATCTGCAGATACCAGACAGTTATAAAGATTTGATTGATGCATTCAGTGATGCAAAAGATGCTTCCTTGCTCTCTCACTGGGAGAATGATCTAGACATTGAGTTGTTGCTGGGGGCAGTGTCAAAGTTTGGCCCCATTTATCAGCTTTCAGAAACAGAGACAGAGGCTTTACAAGAGTATGTCAACTTCATCTTGTTAAGTGAATTCATCAGACCTTCCAGATCATCAGCTGGGTCATTCATCCTGTTTGCAAAGAAGAAGAATGGGGGGTTACAAATGTGTGTGGATTATTGAGACTTGAATTCAAAGACAGTAAAGAACCAATACCCACTCCCACTGATTGAAGACATTCTGAATCAGATTGGGAAAGCTAAGATCTATACCCAGCTGGATGTGAAGAATGTGTATCATCATTTACAAATAAAAAAGAGAGATGAATGGAAAACAGCTTTTCAGACTCCACTGAGAATGTTTGAATATCAGATGGTTTCATTTGAACTTACAAATGCATCAGCAGCATTTCAGTCATACATCAACAAGACACTGAGAGAGTACTTAGATGTCTTTGTGGTGATGTATCTGAATGATGTTGTGGTGTACTCTGAGAATGAGAAAGAACACACTGAACATGTTTGTAAAGTGCTCAAGGCACTGAAAGAGGCTGAACTCTATTGCAAGAGATTTAAGTGCTGGTTCAGTGTTACAGAGATAGACTTTCTGGGGTATGTGATATCATCAGAAGATGTCTCAATGAAAAAAGCCTGGATGAACATGATCATTTCTTGGCCAGAGCTCAAGGATTGCTGGGATATTTAAGTCTTTCTGGAATTTGCTAACTTCTACTGACAGTTCATTCCCAAGTTCTCCAAGCTCACACTTGGTTTGACTAGCATGTTAAAGGGCAGGAAGTCAGGGAAGAAGCAATTCAGAAAGAAAAGAAGAAGAAGTGAAAAAGTGGACAGTTCATTCAGCTTTCTCACAGAAGAGACTTGTAAATTCTTCTATGACTTGAAGAAGACATTTATGAAGCAAGTGGTGATATATCACTTTGATTCAAAGAAGAAAATCAAGCTGGAAACAGATGCATCTGAATTTGCTGTGTGTGGAATTCTCTTCCAGCTACAGAAGAATGACATGTGGAGATCAGTGGGGTTCTATTCAAGAAAGATGATTTCAGCTGAATACAACTATGGCATTTATGATCAAGAATTGCTGGTCATAGTTGAGTCATTCCATCAATGGAGATGCTGACTGAAGAGATTAATTCAACTCATTTCTGTTCTGACTGATCATGACAGTCTCAGACATTTTGAAACCATGCAAGAGTTGTCAAGGTGACAAGTGCAGTGGGTCCAGAAGCTGTCAGCTTTCTGATTTAAGATTGATTATGTGAAAGGATCAAAGAATCCAGCAGATGATTCTTCATGAAGACCAGACTATGCTGAAGCATTGAGATATGAGAATACTCAAGAGTGTGAAGCAGCTGAACAGCTTCATTTCATGCTGGTCTGTTCTGGTCAGTGAGCTGAGAAGAAAGACTTGGAACATGTCTTGCCTAACAGAAATGCACACTCTGTGGACAGAAAGACATGTTATGAATCAGAACAGACTTATGTGAAGCTGCTCCTGAATGATACTCATGATATTCAAAGATTTGAGAATGAGTTATGAGATGTCAAGCAGCTCATTCTCAGTGATGCTCTGAATGAAACAGACTCACAAGGGACTGCATTTCTGAATCTAATGACAATGTTATCTGAGATGCTTGCTGGTGACAACCACACAATAGAGATTAGGAAGGGTCTTCAGTTAGACCCAATCAAGTTTGTGAACTGGACAGAGAAGAAAGACTGCCTCTTTATGAAAGAATGTCTTTATATACCCACAAGTGAAGTTCTGTGAATTGAATTGATTAAAAGACACCATGATTTACCTCTGATGGGTCACTTCATAAGTGAAAGAACTTATGAACTGCTAGCATGCAGATTCTATTGGCCAAGAATGAAGAAGTTTGTGAAAGAATGTGTTGATGTCTGTGATGTTTGCTTGAGATTCAGATGGATTCAGGTGAAACCACAAGAAGAGATGTCTCCTTTACCAATTTCTGAAAAGTCTTAAAAACACATTGCAATGGATGTGATTATGGATCTCCTGTCAAGTCAGAATTTTGAGAGAGTGGAATTCAACTGTATTCTGATCATTGTGAATTGGTTTATGAAGATGTCTCACTTTGTTCCAGTCAGAAAAGAGCTGACATCTGAACAACTTGCTGAATTGATTATGTGTGAGCTAGTCAGGTTGCATGGACTTCTCTTAAGCATAGTCTCTGACCATGGGTCAATATTCATAAGTGAGTTCTGGGGAGATCTGTTATATCTTCTTAAAGTTGATAGAAGAATGAGCATGGCATTTCATTCTCAAACAGATGACCAGACTGAAAGACTGAATAGTACTCTTGAACAGTACTTACAAAGCTTCATCAATTATGAACAAGATGACTGAATTGGAAAATTGCCTCATGTGGAGTTTGCTTACAACAACTCTAGACAATCCTCAACAGGGAAGAGTCCCTTTGAGCTTTTGATGGCAAGTCATCCACAGATGGATTTTCTGGGAGCAGAAATACCAGCACCAGTCACAACTGAGTCTTGTAAACTGACAGATCAGTTGGAAGAGCATAAGGTGGCTTGGAAGAGCCTTACAAAGGCACAAGCCTATCAAAAGAGCTACTATGACAAGAAACATACTGTGGTATTATTTTATGAAGGTGACCAGATGTGATTAGATCTTTGTAACATTAGAACAGCATGTCCTAGCAAGAAGTTGGATGTTCTCTGGCACAGATCATGCTGAATTGTGGAAAAATTGGAGCCCCAAATCTATTGATTGAAACTATCACCAGAGCTGGGAGTACACAATGTGTTTCATGTGTCTCTTCTAACCAAACACAAGAAATGGGAGGGAGTGGATAGTCAACCACATCACCCAATTTGTGAGACATTCTCTGTGAAGCAAGAGTATCAGATACAGAAGATTGTTGACTTCTGTAAGAATGACTGAGTGATTGAATACCTTGTGTGATGGCAGGAATATGAGGAAAGAACTTGAGAGCCTTCAAAGAATGTGAGGCATCTAGATAAGAAGCTGTTTGAGTTTCATAGAAAACATTCAGACAAGTTCAGTCTATGCTGTATTCTGAGAATGTGCACTTAGAAAGGTCTTGTTAGATTCATAAAGTCATTTATGAAGCAGTTAGAAAATGATTCATGAAGCAGAAGAGCAGTGGCCTGAGTAGTGAATTGATTTAGAAGAAAACTCAGTCTGTAAATGCATTTACAACTGTCAAGAAGTAGTTCATGAAGTGGAAGTAGTGAATTTACTCTAAGATAAAAGAAAGAACTAGGCTATTAATGGTCAAAGCCCACAAGAGAAAGAGGAAACTAGACTATTAGTGGCCAAAGCCCACAGTAACAAAAGAAAGAAAACAAGGGGGCAACTCTAAGAATTGAAAGAATAAGTTTTGTGTGTCTGATAGGCACAGTTATTACATCTGTCCCTACCAAGAGAATTTGTGACACACTGCCCCAATGGGGGATTTGAGTTACTCTGACATGCTGTACATGACTGCTGGGAATAATTGCCTGTCATGATGATCAGAACTTCTTTCCAGAGCTGGGCTCTATTCCTCAACTGAACAGAGTCTGTTGGATTAGTAAGAGTTGCAGACTGAAGGGAGGGAAAAGCAAGAAGTCATCTCTCATGACCAGATGGATTCTGATCTGAAATTAAGAGTGAAAGATGACTCATAGTAACTGGTGTTCTGGCTGGCAAGTTAACAGCCGGGGCAGGGGCCAGAGGAGCAGGCACAGCAGAGAGAGAAGAAGTTGGTGAGACTGACTTCTAGAGAAAGAAAAAGCATTAGCTGGGACTCTCAATATCACTTTGTAAATGAGTTTATGAAGCAGAAACTGCCTTATAAGTCATGTTATGAAGCAACTCAACATATCTTGGGTGCATTGGAGACAGAACCAATGCTTGAGGATGGGCACAGCATAGAAAAGGGCACAGGCTGAGGATGTGAATGTGGTAGAAATGGATCAGACTGAGAAAAATGGGGCAGCACATTATCAACAAGAGTTTCAGATTTGAGAGATGGGTGGTCATCCTCTCTCAAGACCTGATCAACTGAGGCAATGGAGCTAGTAGTCAAAAAAGAATTGTTACTAGGCACAGTAGACACCATTGAGTGTTTCTGCCAAGCTTGAATATTAGCACTCTGGATATGCCATCAGCCATGCACACAGAAAAGAGAATTATGAAGTGAGGAAACACTTCATAAAGGATATTTCAGACTTTGTAAAAGCAATTATGAAGCATTAAAAGAAGAAGAAATGGAAGAATATCACTTACACCATCATAATCAGAATCAGACTGACTGAACTGTGATGTCTGGAAAGAGATCTCAAAGTCTTCAGAGACATAACTCTCTGTTGCATAAATGAAAACTGATGGCAATGATGCCCCTCCACTTTGATTTTCTTGAGAAACAGCAGTAGTTGAGAACTCTGTTTCAGATGGAGCAGAAGATTCTGAAGACATCTCTTGCATTGTCTCTGAAGAGAGTCTTGGATGATGACTGATTGGAATTTTATCTCCAAACTTATTGAGCCATTGTTGCTCATATTTTGACATCTTAATTTAAATGGAAGGGAGACATGGTAAATTATCTCTCTGCATAATGTGTTAGCACTGAGAAAAGCCTTTACAAAGTCTCTCAAGATTCATAACCATCAAGAAGAGAATGCTTGTCTAGAACTCTTACCAAAATAAAGAAGAATGTTGTTGAAAAAGAAAAAGAAAGAGAGAGAGAAAGAAGGTCAAGAAAGAGATATTTATATTCAAGAGATTGCTGAGTATCACTAGATGGATCATGAGAAATGACAGTCACTACAGCAACTACATTACAATCACAGAGAAGCTGTCACTCTTGCTGTGATCTTACTGTCACATCTACATCTAGGAACTGAGATTGAATTAAGACTCTGTGCTGCAGCCTCCTTACATTCATCACACCAAAAAGAGATTTTGTACAAAATTGTTGCAATCACAGTGGAGCTGTCACTCTCACTGTGATCTTGATCACATCAACATCTTGAGAATCAAGACTTGTGAAGAGAGAGAAATCTGTAAGACTCTGTGCTGCAGTCTTCTTACATTCATTCCATCATCTAAAAGAGATTTGTAAAATCTTCTTGATGCTTAGATGATCATGCTTCATGGCATCTGGGGTTTGTAAACTCTGTGACTGGTCACATGATCACACTAGCAAAGCTGAACACACAAAATCTGCCACAGACACTTCTTTACAAAGATCAGTGGCAACATACCTAGAGACTCTAGATACTGTTGTAGCAATACAAGTTACCTCTCTCTCTCTCATGCTTAGATCCCTTTGTAACCACTTCTCACTCAACCTAACCACATTTACAAAGGCTGTAAGCCATTGCCATGTTACCTGCAACCACCCAAGCCTCACAATCAGTTTAATGTCAAATAATTGGAATTGTACCTTTTGCCATAGTCATATCATAGATGTTATCTGGTCTATAAGAGCTACAGAATGTCTGTGTGATTTTGATTGAGTAGTAGAAGATCTCTTGTTCTTGTTCCCTTGAGCTTTGATGATAAGCTCAAGGATGACTAATTACTAACTAATCTACTTCAGTAAGTATGTACAGGAGGTTCCATGTCAGTTGCTGGGGAATATCTTTTAATGATCAGTGTCCTCACTGAAAGTCAGTGCCCTGTTGCTAGTTAGAATTGGTAATCATAGTAGAGAAAGTCAAAAAAGAATGACATCTTCTCAATGACAGCTTTGTTGATCAATTTAGTATGTGTCATTGGATATAGGAACTTTTTTTGAGCCAGGGTGGACATGATTGGTTGCATTAGTGCATATATTTTAATTTGATGTTGGGAGTACCATCCTTCATCTAACACAAAGTTTTCCCATAGTTGTAGGATGTCTTTTGGATCCTGTCCTAGCATGTCAGTGTCATCAATCTGTGTTAGATGTGAATAATCTTCAGCTGTTGCTTCTAGTGCTTGTAGATGAGCTGGATGGGCTTTCCATTGGTGGTTAGGAAGTTGTAGAACTTTGCATCTGATGAAATCATTTAAAATGAATTGACATTTCATGTATGAGTCTCTTTTTTCATTTGTGCTTAGTTTGAGCCATTCTTGAATTTCTTCCATTGTTATAACATCATCTTCATCCAAAGCCATCCAGGTTCCTGTTTTTATTGCTGTAGATGGTTGTATTTGGATGGATTCTTCAGAGAATTGACAGAGAAAGTGAATGAGTTCATATTTTGTAGATCTCAATAATAGCTGTTGGTGGTCTTTTTGAACTTTGTCTAACAGTCCTTTAAAGTAGATATCAACAACTGATGTAATGAGGGCTTGGGGTACTAGATGTTGTTTCTCTGGCTTTGGCATGTTGAATTTTCACTGTTCAGGGAAGAATTGAAAGAATTCAAGACATTGGTCTGTGGTCATGGCATATCAAGCATTTTTGTACTTAGTGAGTGTTGCTGTTCATCCACTTGGTATTGCTGATCATTTGATTATTGCATCTAGTTTGTCTGTGGTAAGAATGTCATCAGCATTTAGTGCTGAAAAGTCTGTGGGAAGATAAAAGATGGGGAACTGTCTGTTTTGCAGATAAAGTACTTATTCTTCTTGAGGGTGTTGTGATATCAGCTCTTGCTCCCAGAAGGGGAGATTGTTAAAACCAGAGAGATCACTATTGATGTTTTTTGGTGAGTCCAGTAGTGGTTGAGGCATTGGTTCATTGTGTATTGGTATTTCTATTGCTAATGTTGTTCCTGCATTTGAGGTTGACACTTCCATTTCATCTGGTTCTGGTGATAGATGACTTCTAGGTGTTCCCCAATTGAGTGGACTGTTAGCATGGTAGTCAGAGAATGTAGGGGATGGTATGTTATCATCCATTGAGGATGAAATAGTATTGTGTTCCAAGATATCATTCTGTGGGTTGACCTTTTCAGCAGATTTGAGCAATTGTTTACTTTTTTGAGTTAATTTTTGTTTGACTGGGGTCTTTTTCTTGTGTGGTGTGGCTTTATTGCTCAGTGCTTTATGTTTGTTGCAGTTTTGCTTTGGCATGGGCGTGGTGGAATTGTCATTTGTTTGGACAGTTTGTGGGCTAGTTGGCAATTCATTGTCAAGGAATGCAAGAATGTTATTCTCTGGTTCAGAAGAGTTGAAGATGTCTTCTGGAGCTTCCATGTTGTATTTCTTTGTTCAGATTTCTTGTCTCCCTGGTCAGCCAATATATTCAACTGGCAATTTCTTTTGGGAGTTCTCCTCAGAGAGGTTCTCTAGGTGGTTGATTGCTTCATTGATTATTGTGTCTGTTGTTTCTGACGCCCAAATTATGGTATTATGATTTTTGAACCATTCACATTGAAGAAATTTCTGCTTCCATATGATCTGGTTTTCTCTTCACTGAATCATCTCTTCTTCACATTTTCTGTTGATTTCTGCTCTGATCAGTTCAGCTTGAGTTTGCAGGGCTAAAGTGGCTGCTGTTCATTGTTGCAAGATTATGAAAGGTTCATCATATCAAACATGGTTGTCATCAATATTGCATCCCACTGAATCACACTGCTCAAAAAAAGGTGCTCTAGCAGATAGATGAATATAAACCCATTCATTATGATTTTGTGTGATGATTTTGTTTTCTGTACACTTGTTTGTCATAATTTTGTCCTTCCATGTGTCTGTCGTCATTCCTATCTTAATTTAAGTAAGATGCCATGGTTCTGGTGCAGCTGATGAAGAATTGCGTGACAAAGGGCTCTGAAAATTCCATCCATTAGCAGAGTGGAGTCTGACTCAAGCATTTTCAGGTACAAATTGTAAGATATAGCCTGCTTGAAAATCTGTCTTGTCTTCTGGGACTTCATGTTGATCTTGGAGTTTACATCATTCTTTGGCACAAGAGAGGGTCTTTTGTGCAGATAGAATTGTGGGCTTTGGTGCTCTAATAGAGGTTTTTGGGGATGCATTAGTATTTGGTGGGGTGTTCATGCTGGGCAGATGTTTGGGAATTAGAGAATGACCAGTTGCTTGGATACAAAGAGAATTTGGGTAGAAGAGAATGGGTAAGCTTGGGTAGTAAGAAATGAGCAGTTGGATACAAAGTGAGTAGGCAGTTGCTTGGATACAAAGGGAATTCAGTTAATGTGATCTGTGATAGAGCTGTGTCTGTGAAGCTTGCTGAGTGAAGAATGTCAGGGAAAATATGTTATGTTAGATGGGGTTGTAGAATGAAGAATGTTTAGGGGAAGTGAAATATTATATGTTCACTTAGCATCCATGGGTTGTTTGTGTTGTTGTTGTTGTATATAACTTATATAAGCTTGCCTGCATATTTGTATTCATGCAATAGTTCTTTGGCATTGACTAGTTCTGATTCTTTTAACCAGAAGTCTTCTTGGGGTCCATAGCCCTTCCACTGCACTAAGTATTCTTTTTGTGCTTTAGTGCCTTTTCCTTTTGTGCATTCTGCTACAATCCATTCCAGTTCATATTCCTCATGGCCATCAATTTGTATAGATGAGGGAGGCTGGATTGTTTGCTTAAAGAGGTCTGGTAGGTTTGAGACTGGTTTCAAATGAATGACACTAACTGTTTTATGAACTTTCCATGTGTCTGGCAGATTCAGTTCACAAACTAACTTTTCAATTCTTTTTGTGATAGTAAAAGGTTCTGCATATTGGTCACCAAATTTTCACAGTTGTTTGCTGAGTGATGTGGTATATCCTTTGCAAAGTTGCAGATAAACTTGATCACCTTCTTGAAATTCTGGGTATAGATGCTTTTTATCAAAATAATGTTTTGCTACCATTGTTGCTTCATCAAGCAGTAGGGCCACATCAGCTCTTGCTGAGAATCAAGATTGATCATCCAGTGGTCAGTTCAGTACTGTTGGAGATGGTATGCCATAGAGAATTTCATATGCTGATGTCTTTGTACTGATATTTATGGCTGAATTTAGGTATCTCTGCAATGCAGATAGAAGTGTGTGCCATTGCAATGGCTCTGTAATGCTTAGTAGGAGGTGGGTAAGTGCAATTTCAACTGTTTGATTAGTTCTTTCAGACTGACTGTCCATTTGCGGGTGATAGGCTGTTAAATATAAGAGTTTGGTATTTGTTTGGGCTAGAAGTGAGTGCCATAATTGCAATGTGAATTTTGGGTCTCTGTCCAAAATTATAACTTTAGAGATTGCCCAGTCTGCTATGCTAAGCCTGGTGTAGAAGGCTATAGCCCAGTCATGGGCTGTCCATGTTGTGTGGTCTGGAATTAGGGCAATTCTTTTGGTATACTTGTTGGTTATTGTCAGAAGCATATTATATTGTCCATTGGGAAGTTCTTGTATGAAATTCATGATGATTGTGTGATGGGGAATTTTTGGTGTTAATATTGGTTGGTAATTGCCAAATGGTTGATGATGTTGTGGGTGAATGTGATTACATTGCTGGCAATGTTGAATATAGGTTCAGACATTATGGTGCATTCAATGAATGGAAAGTCCATTAAGCCTCACTAGTGTTCATTCAATGCCAAAGTGCATGGGGCTATGTGCTAATTTGATTATCATAGATATAGTTGCCTTGGGTATACAGAGATGGTCCTGTCCATTTTCCTGACACCAAATGAGATTATCATCTATGTAAAATGGTAATTTGGTGGTTGTTGATGAGTTAAGGGTTTGCAAGACCTTGATAAAGAAAGGATCTTTGGTATATCCTTCTATCAGTTCAGTACAGAACTTTGAGTTGAGTTCAGCAATTGTGGCCATGTATGAGGCAAGGAAAGAATGCATTGATGTATTCAGATTAGATTTCAGTTGGGATAGTGTGTCAGATATTATGTGGGTTTTTCCTGATTTGTGGTATATAAGTAGTCAATATTGCTGTATATATGCTGCTGCTTGAACTAAACATAGGTTTAGTTTATCTGTAGCTGTAGTGTTCATTGAGGTTTGCTTAGCTATGGCCAGGGTAGCTGCATGATCAGTGTAGACTACCATTGGATTGTGGTTATTCAGTACTAGATGGTGAGTTTTCTGAAGAGTCCAGACAAGACAAGCCACTTCTAGTTCTGTTGGCCAGTAGTTTTGTTCTGCTTTGTTCAGTAGTTTACTTAGAAACATGATCAGTTCAACTAATGTTGAAGGCAGTGGTGTAGCAAATTGCTTGTTAGTTATGCCAGTCCATATACTTTTGACATGAAAAATCATGACTCCAAAGCCCCATTTCTTTGAAGCATCAATGTCCATAAATAAATTGTGATCTGGATCATGGTGTGCAAGGAAATTTTCAACTGTGAAGTGCTTTTGGATTTTTGCAAAAGTGTCAAGTTCTTGCTGTAATGGATTGTCCATATAAGTTTTGTTAGCATAGTTCAGTTGTTTTCTGCCTTTAGATGGTGCATTCATATTAAGTTCAGTTTTCCTGATTTGGAGAGGTTCACTAAGTTGTGTGAAGTAGGGAATGTATTGGCATAGCCATCCTGTTAATCCAAGGTACATTTCCAGTTGATGTAGGGTTTTTGGGAACTTTAGTTGAGCAATTGCTTCAAGTTTTTCTTTTGCTGTGGACATGCCTAGGCCGGTAACTTGTTGTCCTAGGAGGTTGATTGACGGGAATCCAATGAAAGCTTGCTGCCCATTTTCCATGACCCATCAGTATGCTATAAAGACTGGGTAAGTGTACTTTGCATGGTGTAGACTGTGCGTCATATGGTCTTTGTGGTGAAGTTCATCAAATGTCTTGTCAATTATGACTTCTTCTTGTTTGGAAAGGGGATACTTTCTTGCAGATTCTTGTGGTTTAGCAGTGTCTTTAATTGGGATCCTCATCCATTGATGTTGTGGAATGTCCACAAATGTCCCTTTGTCTTCCCATACATTGTGGTGAGCCATGACTGCGTCAGCCAGTTTTTGGGTGTCTGATGATTTGCTGAATATGGTGACTCCATTCAGTAGCTTGGTTTCCTCTAGTACTGGTGTGATTAATTTTATTATTGGTGGTTGTTGTGCTGGTATGCAAGCTAGAGTTTCTGGCATTGGAATGTCAACATGATACACAAAACCTTTCTGGGCTTCCTCTAGATATCTGATGTGGGCATGATGTTTAATAGTGTAGAGGGTCTCAGTATTGTTTTCTAAAATAGCAAATGAGAGGTTAGCCTGCATTACTTGAGTATAACATGTTAAAGTAGGGCATTGGGGGTGAAAAATATAGTCTCTATCTGTTGGTAGTGGTTGTTGATTCCAGGTTCTAATTGATAGTTCAATTTGAGAATGTGGTGGAATGTCCACAGTCAAGACAGCATACAACATTCATTTTGGCTGATGGTTGGGTTTTGGAGTGATGATCAGCCATATGTGGGTGTTATCTGCCCTTGCAAATATTGCACATCATTGAAGGAAATCAAGAATAATGTCTTCTGGTGCAAGATTGTCAACTCCAATGAGTATATTAACTGAAAGGGTGTTGACAACTCAGGCAATTATCATGATGTGAATGATGATTTTATCATCATTTGAGTTGAAATCAGGGAAGTGTAGTGGGAAGCATGCTGAGGCATGGAATATCAAGCCCTCATCAATTTCACTAATGGGCAAAGGTGTCACATCTTGGATAATTATCATCAGGTCCTGGTCCTGGAGGAATTTATGGTTAACTAATGTAGGATTGCAGCCTGAGTCAAGGCAACAGGTTGCTAGATTGGTGGTGTTCTTGATGTAATCTTGTGCTGTGGCATGTTTTCAGTGATGGAAGTTCCATTGTGTGTCTGGAACAAGCTCAATGCATTGCAATGCAACAATATTCTGTTCAGAACTAGTGAGATAAGCTGATGGCTCACATGTATGAAGATGTTGAAAAAGCTGATTTCATGAAGGAAAGGCTTCTTCACAATGGTAGCAGATAGTGTGAGAATCAGCATCCATTTCTTCCATGTCAGATTCTGAAGATGTGTTGTCTTCAGAGGCAATTGAGTTTTCTTCTGATTCATATGAATAATCTTCATCAACATTTGTTGGGTCTGGATCTGTTATATATGCTCATTGTGATCCTACTGTATTATGGGATGGAGGTGGTGGACTTTGTTCAGTTGACTTGGGCTGAAATTTTTGGGGCCAGTTGTTTGACTGCATCCTTCATGGTTGATTATTCTGTGGACAACTGAACTGTCCATAGAATTGATCTGCAGTATACTGATGTCTTGTATTTGGTGTCTGAAATGTGACAGCTCTGTATGGAGAGTGGTATGTGGGTGTTATGTTATATTGATCAAATCAATTGACTTCTTTGCAAGTCAGCAGTTCATGAAAGATGTCCATTGTTGTGTCTTCTAGTGATTCATCTATTGTGACTCATAGAGAAGTTTCAAGATGACACCATGCATGCAGTACAACTGCAAATTCTGAAGTGGCTAGTCCACATTGATGAGCTGCTGCCATGATATTGATGAGATAGGATGCTGTTGACTTGCTGTTGCAGGCATCTGCAACTGTATAGTGAATGCTATTGAATTTAGATTGTGCTTGTGCTGATGATATCCAGAAACATTTTTCAAGAGCAAAGCATCAATTCTGAATGCCAACTGAATCATGGGCAAGAGCTTTGTGTGCTAGATCATTTAATTCAACTGTCCACCAGATCATGACATTTTCATGAAGACATGAGTGCAATTCAGCATCTATCTGCAGTGGGTCTTTAATGGCAGCTGCAGTCTTAATTCTGATGATAAAAAGATATACATCTTTAATCCAGATCTTTCCTTCTTGGTCTGCAATGTCTCAGCCCCAATGGTGTGGCATATCCAGATAGAAATAGCCAATATCAGTGATTTTCCAGCTTTGCTGGGGTGCATGGTTGCTTGTAGTAGAATGTTGGACTGATAAAACTGCTGTTGGAACAGAAGTAGTTGGTTCTCTGTGTAAGGCTGCTAATTCTGAATGTATAATTGTATGCATATTTGCTGTAACTGCATCTATGATCTGTTGCATATTCATGTCATTTGTATGAGATGCACATTTCCTCAGGGCTTTAATTGATGGTTCTGAAGAGTTGTCAGTGTTTGGATCTTTGGAGGACATGATTGTAATAGATTGTTGGATGGTTATGGATTGTTGATTTACTGTAGTTGTCTGGTCTGGAGATGAATCTTCATATGTTGTTGGGGTGGGTAGTTCCTGCTGCATTTGGTTGGAAGTTGTTGATGGGATGTCATTTGAATTACCACTTTCAGATGGAAGGTCCATGATTAAGTTACTTGAGAGATTGCTTGAGGATCTGTCTGACATGGCTTGCTTGCTTGGTAGTGATGCTCTATAGAAAGTTAGCTTTGTAACTACCATTGTGTCCTGGATGAATTTGTGAATTGCTGTTCTGATTATAGATGGGTCCAGGTTTCAGTCTGCAGAATAAAATATGTCAGAGAGCTCTGATTCTGATTGAGTCAGCTGTGAACTGTTCAGTGAGAGCACTTTTGGGTTCTCTTTTGGTATACAAGATTGATAAATGTTAGAGGTTTGATTTTGTGGTAATGGTATCTCATTATTCTTGATGATGAATTCTGCTAAATGCTGGGTGCCAAGTGAAATTACTTGAGAGCTAGGGTTACTTCAGCTATAGTTAAGTATGTATTTAGCTATTTGCAATACAGACTTCAGAAGAGACTTAATAATCAATTTGGTTTCATTTGCTGGTTCCATTATTTCAGAGAATTTAGTTATTTAGTTGTTAAATATGTTTAGAGTTCATGCATAATTTAGCAAGGAATTTTAAAATTTTGGGCTGCCCTCAGAGTCCCTGATCAAGCAAGACATGCTACCAGTTTGTTATCTGGTCTATAAGAGCTACAGAATGTCTGTGCGATTTTGGTTGAGTAGTAGAAGATCTCTTGTTCTTGTTCCCTCAAGCTTTGATGATAAGCTCAAGGATGACTAATTACTAACTAATCTACTTCAGTAAGTATGTACAGAAGGTTCCATGTCAATAGACAATCTATTGACCTGGACAGATGATTGGTCCTCCGGACACCATTTTGGTGGAAAATGTGATTTTCAAAGGGGGGGGCCTTGGAACCCAAAGATTTGGCAGGAAAGGGTTATTCATGTATGGTTTCCCTAAACTCAGCCCAACAAACAATCATCTGATAATAACCCTGGACCAGATATATATCCTCAATGGCAAACCATTAGACCAATCATTCCCCCAACCCCCCCATCTAGCAAGTGTGTTCTTAGATGTCCAGACAATGTAGTTCACCCATTTATCTCTGACAACTGGGCCTGACATCTGGTTCATGTTATCAGAGCAGAGAGTGATATAAACACTAGCCACTGTCATTGAGAGCAGTTATAAACCTCCTGATTTGTTTTTCCACTGAGTACAATATAAAATCATACCCAACTGAGCAGACCTCTCTTTCTTCTTATATGATCTTGTCCACAAGCCACACCTGCTGGGCAAGATTCTGTTCAGAAACAACTGACTACTGTTGACATTTCTGGAACAACTTCAGATGTTCATATATCATTTTCATGTACTCTTTCATTTCCTTGACTTCTGATATAGTTCCAAGAGTCATCCTGAACAGCTGGTTCTTGGGTCAACAATTCTGTCCATATAGTAGACTGTAATTAAGGGTATCATGTTGTTTCATAGCACATATCAGTGTATATTTGCTTATCTCTGGCAAGCTGTCTGGCAACAGCCATATCTGGCAAAATCACCTGACCCACAACACATTCAATGTGTGTCAGATATCAACAACTTCAGCCCCTATCTCTTCTTCATTTCTTTCTACCCATCAGACCAATCATTCATGCTGCTCTGATGTTCTGCCTGCCCCCACCCTCTCTGTTTGTTCATTCATATATTGTAAATTAATATGTATGTTAATACACACATTTAATCCTTTCTTTTTTTGAAATCAATAATTCTTTCTTGTTTTTGAAATCAATAATTCTTTCTTTTTTTTGAAATCAATATCTAAACAATTAGCAATGTCTGCCCTCCCTCATCATGACATGTCTTCACTCTCAGACACAGAATCATTTGAATCTGGTGAAGTTTTGCCTTCTCATGATGTTTCAATGTCAGACTCTGACAAAAATCTTTGGGTTATGGCCACACCATCTGGCCATATCCCACTTCAAAATTGCAGGCCAACAGGAGGTTCATCCAACTTGCTGGTATCAAATAGTTATGATACCACTCATCACTCTCTTGATTATCTGGCCAGCTTAACCAGACACCCTGCATCTGATAATGGTATTGATCCAAGCCTGCTGATAAGATACCCAACTCAGGACACAAATAATTCTCATGGCATGTCTGAATCTGGTTGGAGTGATATGCTTGCTGCTTGATCTGAGTCTGAATCAAATATTTGGCCAAATGCTGGGGACAACAATCTGTTTTGTGAGGATTCTGCAATCTCTTCTGCTGGTACTGCTCAGGACCAACTCTTAGCCAATTATCTGACCAATGATGTTCCAGATATACTTGGTCATGACACTGCTCTTGCTTCTCCTGACGCGGATAAACAACACAGACCTGGTGTGGAACAGGCCAATACTTACAAAAGGCCCATTAATATGGAGCAAGCTGGTAAGTTATCTGCTCAGTATCAAAGAACACATGCACTAACAGTTGATCCATAGCTGATATACAGTCAACAACATCATTCTCTAATCAAATACTTTGTTTAAAATTCTCAAATCCAAAGGAAGGTGATCTGGTCAATGTGCCAGTTAAATGTTCAGCAACAAACCCCAAACTAACTTGGGATTAGATTATAAAGAATCAATGGTATACACCTCACAATGAAGCTGCTTGAAATGAAATACCTCTGAAAGTCATTGATACTTTATATCATATCAACAGGATTGAAGGTGCAGACAGTACTGAGCAGATATCAGCATGCAATTACTGCAACAAGCATGAGAGTTGGAAATGCTGGGTCTACAAACTGTCAGTGCACAAAAATGAAAAACATCTGAGCAGTACTTGTTTCCACTGCTGAATGAATGTCATCAAATGTGAGTTTACAGACAGCTCTGCTAACAAATGTGGTGTGTCTGAAAGTGAAGAGTCTTTGCCCAGAAAAAAGAGTCACCAGATTTATGGGCTGCAGATCCCAAAAAATGCCCACTCAGATCAGCAATAGAACCCCCCTGCAGCAGAGACTCATCATGAAAACAATAATCAAGACCAGCCCAACCTCACCCAATTTACAGAGGAGTTGGCTCAGATGTTTGACTTGATGCAACTGACCAAGAACAGAGATATGTTGGAGGTTAATGTGCACCTCACACAACTTGAGAACCAACTGACCACATTAACTGACATGGTCTCCACCTTAATTGATAACTTGTCTGATATATACTGTTTTGAATGATATTGCAACCTGATTACACTGTCACTGGGCCAGATGCCCAGCAAGGTCATGTATGTAAATAGAATATGTATGTAGAAATGAAAATGACTGATTTTACTACATATGAGCATAATCTATGTAGAAATACCCATACAGAAAATCTGATCAGATTCACTTCCCTAAACATCAAAATTGTTAGATTTTTAATCACAGAAGGTAATTAATCAGGTAACCAACCTCAATAGCATCTTCTCTACATGGATCAACTTCACTCAAATCTTTCTCATTCCCTTCAATAACACCCACCCCACCAGCCTCCAAAACCTTCGCGATATATGCATTGATGGTGGCTATGTGGGAGAATAGATTTTGAAAGGCATTGAACAGCTTCATATCAGGCAAGAATCCATGACTACTCTCTACACTAACATGCAACTGCTCTGATATTAGAGAGGCAAGACTGCAGATATCCCCACTGGCTGACTTTTTAATATGTTTCACATCAGTATACTTCCCAAAAGCATGCTCAACTGCCTGACAAAGCTGATGTGTATATTTTAAAGTATAGATAGACTTCCAAAAAAGCTTCTGAATTCCAAATGTTGATATTCTCTGAGATTGCAGCAATTTCTTCAGCTTCAGGTTGAGCAACTCATTGAGTTTATCAGTCTTCATGAAATGATCAGTGCTTCTGTGCACAGTGATGAGACTGTTAGTCAGAACAGCATCTTGAAGCAGCTGATCATGAACAGAGAAGTTTGTGAGTCATCAGAAATACAACATCTCAACTGCATAATTGAAGCAACATTGTCAGACAAAATGCAAAATAGACTGCTCAACTTCTCAAGACAGCAACCCAACATCTCCATGTTTAGTGCCAGTCTTGATCAGCTTATAAGTCTTGACAAAATGAAGAAACTGTACATGGACTGTCATTGTAACATCTGCATGATTCTCATCAGACAGCTGTGGCATATCAGAGCTCTGAGCATTGAATTGAGTCTTTGAGCTGACTTTGAGACAATGTGCATCACAATCTTTCATTCTCTCCATCAACTCATCAGATTGACATACTGACTTCAGTGCAAACACCATGGAATATAAATGACTGATCAGATCATCAAACTCATTAGCCTGCAGATCTGAAACTATCACTCATACTGCATCAGAATCTGCAATATTCAGTGCAGTGTGTGTGTCTCTGATCAACTGCAAAAACATTGCTGTTATACAGGCATCAAAACTATGAAGAACAAGTTCTTCAAGATGATGAAATGGTGTTTTCTCACTGAACAGATGCTGTCAGTGAAGATGATTAATGTGATTAAACAGTGAAGTTATCTGCTGAGAGAACTCAACTTCCCCATAGAAGATCTTCATCATCATATATAAGAAGTTGAGCTGAAGGTGCCACATTGCTGGCACTGACAATGCTCAACAGTGAGTATCATATATTCTCTGAACCTTACATCACTGATACTGACAGTCTCAGATGAACACTGACATTTTCTGATCACCATAAACTAGATACAGTGACTCATGAAAATTCTTATCCTCATCCATCTTGAACTGCTCAGCAAATACTGTATGGAAGATCTCATAAAGATCATCATAGATGCCCTCAGACATCAATATAGATTTCAAGAGCAATGTACATGTCAGCTCTGATGAGCACAGTTTATTGACCTCTGATAGAACAAGACAACTATACAAACCACTCTCTGTTTCAAACACATTGATCAGTTTGTTCAGATAGGCTGCAAACAGAGCCTCAGAAATGAAATAGCAACACAATTCAATCTCAATCTGATTCTGATTTTGCTGCAGAGAATGAATATAGTTGAGTTGGTTCAAAGAAGTCAGACCCAACATGCTCTGACAAAGCTCATCTGATGAAATCTGATCATGAACATGGAGATCAGTGGTATAAGAGTGAAATGAATTCTTGTCATTAATGATCTGATGCTGAACATTCTCTTGAAATTCAAAATTATCAATTATAACAACACTAGTTGACCTGAAGTCTTCTTGAAGCTGATGCTGTGACAACTGATCAGTTGCTGTCTACAATGCTGGCCAAACAACGTCTACAGCAATAAAAACAGGAACCTGAATGGCTTTGAATGAAGATGATGTTATAACAATGAAAGAAATTCAAGAATGGCTCAAACTAAGCACAGATGAAAAAAGAGACTTGTACATGAAATGTCAATTCATTTTAAACAATTTCATCAGATGCAAAGTTCTACAACTTTCTAATCATCAATGAGAAGCTCATTCAGCTTGTCTATGAGCACTAGAAGCAACAGCTGAAGATTATTCACATCTAACATAAATTGATGACACTGATGTGCTAGAACAGAATCCAAAAGACACTCTACAACTATGGAAAAACTTTGTGTTAGATGGAGAATGGTATTCCCAATGTCAAATTAAAATATATGCACTAATGTGACTGATCATGTCCACTCTGACTTGAAAAAAGTTTCTATATCCAATGATGCATACTAAATTGATCAACAAAGCTGTCATTGAGAAGATGTCATTCTTTTTTGACTTTCCCTACTATGATTATCAATTCTAACTAGCAACAGGGCACTGACTTTCAGTGAGAACACTGATCATTAAAAGATATTCTCTGGCAACTGACATGGAACCTCCTGTACATACTTACTGAAGTAGATTAGTTAGTAATTAGTCATCCTTGAGCTTATCATCAAAGCTCAAGAGAACAAGAACAAGACATCTTCTACTACTCAACCAAAATTGCACAGACATTCCATAGCTCTTATAGACCAGGTAACAATCTCTTTCAGCCTTTATAATCACTTTTTCCAGTGCTATTTTCTCTAGAGCATGATAGACTTGCCTATGCCTAGAGGTGGCATTGGCTCTCTTCAAATAGCCTAGTAGCCTGCCTACCCCCCAGCATGTAGTAGGTGTAGTAGGCTCTAGGGCAGCTCCCTGGGTGTCTGGGATCTTAGGCTGTATAGATTTGAGCACTCTATTAGAGTCTAATAGTCAGATACCAGCATCTGCAAACACAGATAATATATTTTCTGGTGTAAAAGCTGCTGTGTACATGGGTTTGAACAAGATGTAGAAATTTGATTTTGTCATTTTAACAAAGCTCATGCCTTGCTGGAGGAAGTTGTTTAGTTCCTTTGAATAATAGTGCTGTATTGGTTCAAAAAGTCTGATATCTAGAGGCTGTAAATGGTGTGTAGAGCTGGATGGAAGGACAAGCAGTAGGATCTTATTCTTGTCAGCAAAATCAATGAACTGCATATTAATATGAGAGACATGTCTGTTCAGTATAAGCAGGCATCTATTCTGCTTGCTGTCTGCAGGGCCAGCTTTGGCTCTAGTCTCTTTATTAAATAATTCCAGCCAGCAGATTCTGTATTCATCATTGGTTCATTCATTTTCTGATGCAGCAAAGTAAGTTTGATTCTTTTCACAGTCAAAATCAGTGAGTTAAGTATCTTGCATGTTCCTAGAATCCCCCTTGTAAATGAGAGCTGATGTAGTGAAGGATTCATCAGCACAGATGCATGCAAGTAGAGAGATGAACTTCTGGCTGCCATTCTGTACAGCACTCAATATTTCACCACACTTATAAACTTGTAAAGAGACTACTCTTTTAAATGTATTTGCTAGTTCTATAATAAAGCCTTTTTCATCAAAATTGTAAATATTTGCGGGTTCAAGGTTATATTTCTCAATTTTTTCTCAAAGCTTTAGAAATTTGTATAGTTAGCCTTAACCCAGTGAAAATCAACATCAAATCAATAAAATCAAGAGATATTACTAGGTCAAAAAACAAAGAATAGTACATAGAATTGTCAGCAGCTTTTCTCTTTTGATCAATATTCTGTAGAAAAACACTGGTGAGTCAATTTTCATGATGTTCAATAAAGTGAGAGATCTAGTTGAATCCTACATCACTTTGTAGAATCTCATTTGCTAGATTTCATAAAAGCTGAGGTGTAGCAGAAAATCTGCAGTTTGTAAGAGTGTCAATATGTCCTAGAAGAGCTTCTTTCTGTGCATCTGTAAGATTTCTTGAATATAGAGAGACAGCTTTGCACCTAGAGACTTGTATGCCTTTAAAGCAACACACCAACATAGTTATGTTGATTTTGTACTTTTTGGCAGTTTTGGCATAATTAGGAGCCTTCTGCGAGCGCAGATCTTCAATTGCCAATTTAATAGCAGCTTTGTTGGTCATTTTATTGAATTTTGAAAGTAGAGGTCTACAGTAGAAAAATCGGTCGCTTTGTGGGTTAGGTCGTTCAGTGATGAATTACGTTACTCCATAAATGTCCAGTTCAGTTCATGCATCGGAAGATTCATTAGGCCGAAGACGGCCTTAAGCGGAGATAGACGTTGCTTGGCGCCCTAGCTATAAGCGCGACTCAGCATCCCCACCACGCCCAGGGGCAAATCAGCACTGGCTGCTCCGGCTGTTGATGCAGGACCTCAGTTGGTGGAGAGTCGTCCGTGAGTACTGTTAGACCTGCATGCATTGTTTCGAAGTCTTCCTGGCCGCGCCAGCTTTCTTCCCCACCAAGACTCCGGTCATCAGCACTTGACACGGCAGTTATCGGCGACGAAGGCGATGGAAGCCTTCAGAAGCCCAACGAAGGCGAACGCACCTGAGGGGGTTGGCGCTAGCCGTATTGGGTAAGGCGGCTCTGTAACAATACGGTATTAGACTTGTCATAAATCGGGTAGAAAATGCATTTGGAAGAGAGAACAGACTTCCTACGCTTCATTCCAGAGTACTGTATCCGGATCTTGGAGCGTGAGCTTTGGTTGTAGATGACTGCTTCTCGATGTCATCGCTTGTGTCCACCGTATTCGCGCTTCGTACGGAGTAGAGCCGCTGAACCTAAGAAGTAAATCCACCGTTGACGTGTGGTAATGTTACGGTCATCTGGTTCCAAGGAAACGCAGTCCTGTCCGCAGAAAGAGGCTTTTTTTTCATTACCAACCAACGAAATACTTTTTTCCTGTCCAGACTTCGTTCACAGGTCATTCTCCTCCCTCAGCTCTGCTGATTCTCCCGTCCACCTCTGCGCCTTCACGCATACCTAATCGCAGCAAGAATTTCTGTTTTCTGTGGCCTTGGAAAAAAGTTTTTCTGATACAGAGATAAGATTTCAACCAAGCCCAGGTCTCGCTGCCTTGTCGCCTTCAAGAGATCTTTTCTCTTCGCAATCCCCTTTCCATCCCCCCCTTTTTTTTCCGCTGCCTTCTTCGATAACTATCAGTCAAGATGGTTAAAGAGACCAAATATTATGACGTTTTAGGGGTACGTCTGCTTTTCTCAGAACCGAACATTCAACGTACCTAACATTACACAGGTTGCACCCACTGCCAGTGAAGCAGAGTTAAAAACAGCTTACAAGAAGGGCGCTTTGAAACATCATCCTGGTAGGCACGCAACCTTTGTAGCTGACTTTGTCGGATTTAATCTCTAACCGCGAATTTTGCTACAGACAAAAATGCCCATAACCCCGACGCCGCCGAGAAGTTTAAGGACCTATCACACGCATACGAAGTTTTATCAGATCCACAGAAACGCCAGCTTTATGACCAGTTTGGCGAAGAAGGACTGGAGCAAGGGGGTGGCGGCGGTGGAATGAACGCCGAAGACCTCTTCGCTCAGTTCTTCGGCGGTGGTGGAGGATTCGGTGGTATGTTCGGCGGCGGCATGAGGGAGACGGGGCCAAAGAAAGCCAGAACCATTCACCACGTCCATAAAGTTTCGCTCGAAGACATCTACCGCGGCAAAGTCTCCAAACTGGCTCTGCAAAAGTCCGTCATTTGCCCGGGATGTGAAGGCCGTGGTGGAAAAGACGGTGCAGTCAAACAGTGCGTTGGCTGCAATGGAACTGGTATGAAGATCATGATGCGCCAGATGGGTCCGATGATTCAGCGCTTCCAGAGCGTCTGCCCGGACTGTAGTGGAGAAGGAGAGATTATCCGAGACAAAGACCGCTGCAAGCGTTGCTTGGGTAAGAAAACGACTGTTGAGAGGAAAGTTCTTCACGTCCACGTTGATAAGGGCGTGAAGAATGGTCACAGGATCGATTTTCGCGGTGAGGGTGATCAAGTCCCAGGGGCCTTGCCTGGCGACGTAGTGTTCGAAATCGAACAGAAGCCACACCCGCGGTTCCAGCGAAAAGAGGACGACTTGTTCTACCAAGCTGACATTGACCTTCTCACTGCTCTCGCCGGAGGAAGCATAAATGTTGAACACCTCGACGACCGGTGGCTTACAGTTAACATTGCCGCTGGCGAGCCTATCACACCTGGTATGTACTACGCGATAACACCGTTTTTGTTGGCAGCCCTGTGTGAAGCCGATTACTAACGCTGTAGTAGGTGCTATCAAAGTTATCAAAGGACAGGGAATGCCGTCTTATCGCCACCATGACTTCGGAAACCTCTACATCCAATTCAACGTGAAATTTCCGAAAGGCGAGGATCTCCGTAACTTGTCGCTCCTTGAAAATGTTCTGCCCCCACGTTTGGAGCAAAAGCAGCCCCCACCAGATTCGATGGTTGATGATTTCGAGTTGGAAGATGTCGACGAGGGCTCCCGTGCCCGTGCTCAAGGCGCAGGCAACTACGATGAAGATGAAGAAGATGGCATTCCACCTGGTGCGGAACGAATGCAATGCGCATCGCAATAAATTTCGTGTCACTAGGGGTAACCCTTGCATAGCGTGTGTTGCATGAAACGAGGAAAATGAGTTTCTTCTCGTATACTTTGGATGGTGGAAGATCGGCTAACGGTGTTGATACTGGATTTTCCTTATGTTCTCTTTTTTCCCTCTTCTTTTTTTGTGTTTTCCAGCTTTAAAAGGCATTCCATTATTTGTCACCTCTGGAAAAGAAAAATAACCAAGGCATGGGATACAGGTGTTGGCAGGATCGAAATTCCTCCTGACATCGGGTGTGGACACTTACAGCGATGGAGACTGTCTAGCGCCCCCCTTTCACTAAATAATATTCTTCACATGCGTTACGCTCCCGGTTTCTATCACTCGATGCTTGCTTGTTCCATTTCCTTGAGCCTGTTGTGTGCTTTTTACTTCAAGTTTTTCTTTTCCACTGCGCATTGCTTCTTCCCGCTGCCCTTTTTTGATGACACACGAGACCATGATGGGACCACCAAAACTAATCAAAAGAGGGGGGGTGGTTTGCTTGATCAGCATCCGGTTCATTATGGTTCATAGACGATGCCTATTACAATTCTACTATGCCGGAGTTTCGGTCAGTTCCCAATAGAGTTACACATGTTTATGCGTGTAATAAAATATTCTCAGGCCTCCCTACGCTGCTAGCAAGCTGTCCGGCAGCGCAATGATGGACCCAGTTACTCTTTGAGCTCAACCCAGAGGGTATTGAACATAGAGACGTATATTTGATTGCATTATTTCATTAGTATTATGGGCTTAGTAGCTGGCGTTGAGTACTTTCTGTGGCTAGGAAAGTATTTAGCTACCTATGTACTCCGTAGTTCTGTACTTATTTCCGACAGAATGGTACGCTGTACGTGATAAACCAAGTTGATAGGATGAGATGCTGTTGTTCCGCTGATGCTTTGGAGTCATTTGAATGTGGTATGAGGCCTAGTGTTCTTTAGTATGGAGCATACATACGAAAACAGTCTCTCACCCCACACTCCTATTACCCCATCTATTTTGACCATGGTGCAAAGGAGACTCCATGTCGCATCACCAACAGGCAGCCTGGTTTCTATCATTGACAATACCAAATCACAATGAACACCAGAGTATTCCCTTCGTCAGACTTCCGGCTCACTGGGCGGACATTGATGTTCCTTTCACCAGGACAACCACCTACCTACGTCTTAACAATGTTGCCTTCCTTAGGGACAGCCTTTCATGCTCCCCAGGATCTGCTGCGTATCAACGATTTTCTGCACTTAGAAACTCAATTCTAGCATTCTTTAGAGGTTCGACAGCAATGCCCTCAACTTTCATATGATCAGAGGCCCAGCTCGCTGGGAGGAGAGAACGGCTTGCAGAAACTAACCTTCTGCAGGGAGAGCTGCAATCAAGACCCATCAAACAGCTAGAAGCTCCACGGCGAGGTAACAGTGAAATTGCATGGTAAGTGGCCATGTTGATTAGGCAAGGAGGTATTATAATTCAACCCAGTGGGCCTTACTAACTGGCCTTGCGTTTACTAAAAGGTATTTGAGCTGTCAATATGATGATTCACCTACTTTCAATATTCCATAACCTACCACCGGACGATACACTGTTTTTGGTAGTATTCTGGCCATGTTGATGGTGGACTAACAGCTTAAATTATCAATATCTAGAAACTTTTAAGAGGGGTACACAGGTTCAATACAGGCAATATTAAAATTGAGGCTGGAAATGCTTACGGCAAAGTGTCCTACTGCAGGTAAATCTTCCTAGTGCTCCGCCCTCTGACTTGACTCTCAGAAGGCTGGATGCTCCAAAATTAAGACATCGAAAAACATAGTTATATGAATGTTTAGCCTGAGGAGACGAACGGTTGCGGCACACAAAGGTCGTTACTGGCACTTCACCTGGCGCCCAAATCAATACAACAGTCGGAGTAGAAAAGAAATAAAGACCGACCTGGCAAGTCGACTTTCTCTTTTGGGGCAGAAGATAACCGATCTGATTTCGGTAAAACCACTTCGCGAGTCCAACAAAAAGAATATGTTTGTGCTATTGCAAGGCATGTTGGACAATATCTATGCAGGGGGTGTGATTCACTAAAAACAGAATAGCGGTTTGGATCTGTGTCCTGTGCGATCATGAGGCAACCCTTTAAATTCTTTATTATGGAATTCGTGATCTGGAATTTTCCAGGTGTGGTGACAGCACATCAATGGGCACAAGATGGGGCCATCAGGGTGACAATTGCGCGATCTCCGATTTCTCTCTCTTGCATAATTGTACTCCGTACTCACACACAGACCTGATGGTTTGCATGTTTTCCAGACAGTACTCTGTGCAGACTAATTACAACGAAGTGTATCCTTTTGTAATCCTTCCAGGTAGCCGTCTGAGGATATGGGGCGTGTTTGAATGCTGGAATAATGCGATATCAAGTGGTATTTAAGGGGGCAACAAGAATAAAATTGGAATATGGATAAATGCCAGCGTCCTTCGAGATGAGTGAAGCTGGGATACTAAGGACCCCTGAAAAATGTTTGTATCCCATTAATTTTCACTTAATTTTTAATAATAACTGGAAAAAGCAAATTTAGAGCATGATGACCAGGGTTGCTGATGAAAGAGCTCCTCTTTGATTCAGTATGATTTCGCTTTGTTTCAGGACGGCTGGCGCAGAATTCAGACAGAACCGGCGTCTGGACCTAGTGCAGTACGACGGGCTTATGCTTTAGGGCATGCTGATCGCTCGAAAGAAGACTCATGCATGCGTCAATGCAGAGGGCATCCGTACATACATCCATCAATCTATAAAGAAACCGAAAACAAAAGCAAAGGAAAAAGAAAATTCGCGATCTTGATCCCACTAGCTAAATATTCCGTGTGGCTGGAATTTTGCATGTGGCAGATGGGGATATCAAAAGTTAACTGGCGTTATGCGCTCCGTGCATGTCAAGGTTGGGATGGAATACGACTGCCCAAGACCAGCCGTTCAACCCTCAAAAATTTTCATTCGGGCTGGAACTGATCAGCGATGACAGAATCAAGCATTTTCGTTTTGGCCTCATTGCACGTCCAACCACGTCTGCCTCTCACCAGAAGCTGTGGGTGTGTCCTTGGTTTGGTTCTGCCTGCAATGCAGAAAGGGAAGATGCCAGTTCGACAGCGTTCCATTTTTTAAGTGGTTGGTACCGGGAAAGGCGTCTCCCACCTAGTTAACCCCCCCAGCTCCCGTTCCACTTCATCCTTGATGGTACTCCGTAGACCATGTAGAAGGTGAGAGATGCTCCTGGCTGACAGAACAGGGCGGCCACCGAAGTCGGTGTTTCGGCAAGCAGCGGATTGCGCTGCTGTGCCATGAAATATAGTCTGATTGCACCTGTCGTATTTCCTTGCGGGTACGACGCCGTATCGGCGGCACAGTGGGAAAAGCGCATCAGTATTACTGCTTGGTACATGGGCGATGTGACTGAGCTGTTTGAAATTGCGATACTTAGTTTTCGTCAAGGTACGTAGCAGGACAGCTTGCCGTGGCCACCAGCCCACCCATGCTGCCGATGCATGGTGGCGATCGCCACACGATGCCGCCGGCTAGGCATTATGTGATTATTATTATCAATTCGATTAGCAATATAGTCGCTAGGACAAGTATTTAGATGGCACTAATCGCCCGCCTGCAGTGGGACAGCCGCGCCTAACGATCGGTTCGTCATTATTGTTGTTGTCAGCCACTCAATAACTGCATCCGTGCATAATACATAGATGAACCGAGACCCATGGTTGCTTGTGCCGTTAATCCAACTCAACCTTTTTTTTTTTGTTTTCTTTCTTTTCGAGATGCATCCATTAATATTATTATGTGCAGCACAGGTTGCGGGAGGCAGTATTGGCACATTTCACCAAGAAAAGCTTAGCCCTTCAGGTCCATAGAGTTTCGTTTCATTCACAACCTTTTTTTTTTTTTTTTGCTCGCCGAAGGGTCGCTTCCAAGCCGGTTCCAAGAGACGCCCCTTTTCTTAACTTGATGAAAAAGTGCCCCGCGGACGCAGGGCATCCTGGGGCTTAACAGCATTATTGCCCACGGCCTTCGGCGGCACGTCTGACAGGTCTTGCGCGAGCGCGGCCTTGACCCAGAATCAAATCTCCTGTGCGGCCGGCTAACCGGAACCAAAAGGTTCATGCTGGAAGAAGCTTGCCGTGCTGGGCGGTCGGGCTTGGTTGTCCCTTTTTTTTCTCCCCTTCTCTATGTGCCTGTGCAACGGCTACAGCTAATAACGGCCTCCCACTTTTCAACCCCGGATGAATACATAGCTGCAGGCTTTATTAGAAATGTTCTCATGTTGGGCTGCAGGCAGTCGATGTGCTTTCTGCACGACGTAGGACCAGGTTACTGTGGTCCAGGACGAGCAGTGGAGAGGCGGCGCAAACCGTTTGGCGAGGCGGCCCTGCGCTCTCCGGCATCGCGGCCGCAGAAGCGGTGTAATACAGCTTATCTAACGGGAATCATTTCCCAGGAGGCGATTCAGGGTTTTGGGATTTTTTTGTTTTTTGGGGTCGTTTCGGGGGGGGGTCGCAGACGCACAACAAACAACAACCGCAGGAGCCGGGACCGAAAAGGGAGATAACTAGTTAATATTCAGCCGGTAGATTGTTAGACGAGCACCCCGGACAGCGACCAGGGCGCGAGCAGGCTGGCAGGGATCAGGGGCAGGCAGAAAATGTCTGATCTCGCGCGGCCAAGACGACGGCGCAACGTGGTGGGCTTCCTCCATGCGGCTTGGGGCGGGGGGGAGAGGCGTTGTCTAGCGACGGGCTGCTGCGTCAGGGGATGTATATGTATGTATGTATGTATGTCGACGAGGGAGAGAGCAGGATGCATGTCAGACATACGCGGTGCAGGGGAGCGAGGGAGGGAGGGAGGGAGATGTGGGCGCGGAGAGTTTGGCGGGACGAGGCTGAGGCGGCGGGCATGGCGAGTGCTTGATCGGGGTTAAGAGTGCCGCGCCGCGTCTTGACGATTCTTGTCTGGTCGGTGCCGCGGGCCGGGCGATCGTCCACGGGCGGCGATGCGCGCGATCGAAGTAGATATCAGGGAGCTCACTAACTAACTAACTACACAGTGACTTGCTGCTCGATGCCGGCGGGCGAGGATCTGCAGCCCCCGGCTCAGGCACGTCTCAACACCAATGGACATGCCTGTTTACCCCAGACGGGCCTCAGCGCGGCTTTTTTTGGGGGCCTCGCGCTCGCCGCAACGCCGCCGTGCAGCTGCGCCCAACAGCGGCCGCCGGTGCTGCTGGCTGGTGCAGCGCGCTGCTGTGATTGGGGACGCCGCCAGCCCGTCTGTCTGTCAGTCAGTCGGTCGGTCTGCTGTCTGCTGCCTGCGCTGCGCTGCGCTGCGTCGCCGCCCGCTGGCTCAGCGCGCGCTGGGCCGTCGTTTCCCCTGCTCTCAGTTGCAATGGACCGTGACAGGATCGGCATGCCTGCACAGAGCAGATTGACCGCCCCCCGGCTCCCTCCCCCGTGTCGTCCCTCGCGCCGCCGCCGCCGCCGCCGCTGCTGCTGTTGTGCTGCTGCTGCTGCTGGCCGGTCGGCTGCGCGGGCTCTGTCCCAACTCTATTCGCAAATCTTGCCTTGCCCGCAGACTCGTTGACCGGGCGGCGCGATTGCGTGATCTTCAGCGCTGGCCCGCCCGCTGCAGACCTGCCGCCAACCCTGCCCCCCCAACCCTCTCGAGACCCTTTCGCCTCCTCCTCCCTCCCCGGCACCGTTAATAATAGTGACGTTGGTGAGCTATACGTGCGTCTGCGAGCTTATGATTCAGGATCGCCGTTTCGACAATGCCAGCAACACCTAATTTCCCTTCGGCGTCGTTTCGAGGCTCCTAACCGCTCGCCTGACCGCGTCTGCAGTTATTATATATTGCCGTCGTGCCTCGCTTGTCGCTCACCGTTTTTTTTTTTCCCTTCTGCTCTCCATCCTGCTGCTGCTGGGCTTTCGGTTCTCTCTCCTCTCTCCCTTCTGGTCTTCTTCTCCTCTCTCCGTTCCTTTTGTTCGCGCCTGGCTCCTGTGACCCCATCTGCACCTGATCACGCCGCTCCAATGATGGGGACCAGATAAGCACGCACACTCAGCCCCCCGCGGAGATTTGAGCTTGGGCCCATTGTGCTTCACCTGGCCTGGTGCTGGGTCTTACCTGTTGGTGACTCTTGAGCGTACGTTGTGCGAGGGCAGCCAGAGCCTCTGCAGGCAATCCACCAGCTAGCTGTGTCTCCTGTGTCCCGCCGCCTCCAGCCACCAGTCTCTCTCTCCCTCTCTCTCTTTCGGGCGGTCCGGCTGTGCCGCCATATAGTACGACTCTGCCACTTATTTAATCGGGTGGAAAGCGGCTGTCTAACCGTTCGAGAAAAAAAAGACAAAGACAAAAAAGAAAATAGAAATAGAGGCCCCCTCCGCGTCGTTCGTCAACTGTCTGATACTACACGCTGCACTTTTCAAACATGCCTTACACGCCGTCGCCCACGACGCGGAAGGTCGGCCTTGGACTTGCCAAAGTCCTTGGCATCAAGGTGGAGGAGAACGACCCCTCGGCCGCGGACTCCGTCACCCGCGGTGAATCGACCATGTCCACTGCTAGCAGGGAGATCTTTCTCGAGGAGGAGCCCAGCTCCGTCGATTTCCTCCTCGAATGCGTGCCAACCGGCCGACAGATGGTCTCGTATGCCGTCAACTTGTTCCCGGTCCTCCACTGGATCGGCAGATACAACGTCCAATGGTTCCTTGGCGATCTAGTTGCTGGTGAGACTACCCCTCTAGATCGGTCGGGAATAACGTTCTCGCCTGCTGACCAGAATGACCAGGTATTACCGTTGGCGCCGTTGTCGTTCCCCAGGGCATGGCCTATGCGAAACTCGCAGAATTGCCTGTCGAATATGGTTTGTATTCTTCGTTCATGGGTGTCTTGGTATACTGGTTTTTTGCAACTTCAAAGGATATTACAATCGGGGTATGTTTCTTCTTTCCGTCTTGGCATGCCTTTTTGAATATTCGCTAAAATCTAGCAAATAGCCCGTCGCCGTCGTATCAACGCTCATCGGTCATATCGTCACCAGAATCAGGGTAGACCACCCTGAACTGACGGTCAGCGTGCTTGCGTCTGCTTTTGGTGTGGTTTGCGGTGCAATCATCACTTTTATTGGCCTTATCCGATGCGGCTGGATAGTGGACTTCATTCCACTGACCGCAATCTCTGCTTTTATGACTGGCTCTGCACTCAGCATTGCATCTGGTCAAGTCCCATCGATGATGGGCATTTCCGGTTTCAATACTCGTGATTCCACCTGGAAGGTGATCATCAACACCCTGAAATACCTGGGCCGGACCAAGATCGATGCTGCCATGGGTCTTTCGGCCCTGTTCCTTCTCTATCTCATTCGATACACGTGCACATGGTGCGCTCGCAAATACCCAGCTCGCGCCAAGGTGTGGTTTTTCCTGGCCACCCTTCGCACGGTGCTTGTGATTCTGCTTTACACTGCAATCAGTGCTGCTGTCAATATCAATCGCCGGAAAAAGCCACTGTTCAATATTTTGGGAACCGTTCCTAGAGGTAATGTGCCACGTATCGATAGAGTTGAACAGATCAATACTGACTGAATTGTGTAGGATTCCAACATGCTTCGGTTCCGAAGCTCGACAAGAATATTCTCTCGACCTTTGCTGGCGACATTCCTGCTGGTGTGATCGTTCTGCTCATCGAGCATATTGCTATCTCGAAGTCGTTTGGGAGAATCAATAATTACAACATCGATCCCTCTCAGGAGATGATTGGCATTGGTGTCGCGAATCTCCTTGGCCCGTTTCTTGGCGGGTACCCTGTCACAGGATCCTTCTCCAGAACCGCAATTCAGTCCAAGGCTGGTGTGCGAACGCCACTTGGTGGTGTCGTCACGGCGATGGTAGTATTACTTGCCATCTATGCCCTTCCACCTGTCTTCTTTTTCATCCCGAACTCGTCTCTGTCTGCCGTTATTATTCACGCAGTCGGAGATCTCATCACCCACCCAAATACTGTGTACCAATTCTGGAAATGTTCGCCCCTGGAAGTTGTCGTCTTCTTTGCTGGTGTCATCGTCATGGTGTTCACCAACATCGAGAATGGAATTTACACCACAGTAGCAATGTCGCTTGCTATCCTCCTCTTCCGTCTTGTCAAAGCTAAGGGTCAGTTCCTCGGCAGAGTCAAGGTGCATTCGGTCGTCGGAGACCACCACCTGGTGGCTGGGCCGGAGAAGAGCGGCAAGGGTTCTGCTTGCCGGAATATCTTCCTTCCAGTAGACCATGAGGATGGATCTAACCCTGAGATTCAAGTTGCACAGCCATATCCTGGTGTTTTCATCTACCGACTAACTGAAGGATTTAACTATCCAAGTGCGAATCATTACCTTGATCATCTTGTTTCCTCAATCCACAAGCAAACAAGGAGAACGAATCCCAACAGCTATAGCCGGCCTGGTGACCGGCCGTGGAACATGCCCGGCCCTCGACGCGGCCAACAGGAAGAGGATCGCTCTCAATTACCCACATTGAAAGCGGTTGTTCTCGACTTCTCCTCTGTTAACAACGTTGATGTGACTTCAGTCCAGAACCTGATCGACGTCCGCAACCAGCTTGACATGTATGCTTCACCGCAGCCTGTAAATTGGCATTTTGCACACGTCAACAACCGATGGACCAGACGAGCACTCGCGTCTGGTGGATTCGGAAATCCTACCCCGGCTGTACACGATAAGTGGAAGCCAATCTTCAGCGTTACCAACCTCGAGGGCAACCAATCCGCTGAGGCCCATGCTGAGTTCCTGGACCATGAACACGGAATACAGGCAGCTCGCACTGATATTGAGTCGCCGGGTGTGGATAGTGCCAGCTCGACTATCAAACGTGCTGAAGGCGCGGATTCGAACAGTTCCATGTCGGTATTGGACAAGGAACTGGTTACTACCGCTGAGTACGCCAAACCGAGAATGACTGTTGTTCATGGATTGAATAGACCATTGTTCCATGTTGATTTGACCAGTGCTTTGCAATGTGCTATTGCTAATGCTGCCTCGGAGCACTGATGTTTTGTACGGTATTCATTTTTAGGATCATTTGTTGAACAATGGCGTTGGTGGGAACTTTGTGATTTTTATTTTGTTACTCTATCTTTATTCTTGTTTACTTGGTTGAAGCCAGGGTGTGAAGCGATTTTTTTGATTTTGCTCAATGCATACCACTTTCTTTCTTTTTGGCTTTTATTTTCAATTGCTAGATGCATTGGCTGTTTCTGTTTTGGATTGGGGCATCTGCTACTGTAAATTTTCAAGATCTGATTGTGCATTGACTGCTAAGGGAAATTAACATCTACCTACCCCAGAACACAACCTGTCTCGGTTCTGTTCGGCTTGTTATCATAGAATTCAATAGAAAGCAAATGACCAACTACTCCTTTATTCACCACGGAATGGCTCCCTTCAGCATTACGTGCGTTGCGTGTTGTTGTCCAATTGGGGATGCACAGCCCTGGAAAGCCTAGTTTATGCCCAGGGAATCAAGCTGACATTTGCCCCCCTCTAGCTACACTTCCATCTCGTAATTACTTCCTCACGCGATAACCGCGGCGAGCCGCTATCCCCAAGGCGGTTAGCAATGAGGCTTTGACAAGATTTTAGCGCCGGTGCTTAAACCCTGCGTGGGAGATGCGGGACGCTAGCCTAAAAGAAGCAATTTTTCGTAAACCTCCATGTCAGCACTGGCGATAACGCCTTGGACAGACGACGACGGTGGCTGTCGACCACATGGCGGGATATCGAAGTCATTCGTTCGTGGAGGCTATGGCCGTAGTCTAGCTAACTCACTGCTGGCCAGGATGCGTTGGCAATCTTGCTCGGCAGAGCCTGATCGGTAAAACTAGTTGGTTACGGAACTACGGCCGTCGTTACCTCTTACTACTTTTTGTTGACTAAACACCGGGATCCGCTAGAAAGGGAGAAAATCGCGCTGCCCATAATTCCCCTTCACGCGGACCGGAGCAGGGCTGAACGCCTAACTAACTGTCTAACTAGCCTAAGCAAAATTCTTTGGCTTTCCAGATCTCTCATTGGCTCGACGCAGCTTTGCGTGCCCAGTCAGACCTGGTCCTGATTCGATCTTTTTTGGAAATGGCATTTTTCACGATTCGACTAACTAGCTAGCTAAGCACTAAGCTGGCTGGTTGATCGCCAGCCTTTGGGCGAGATACGGCAAAAAGGGCGAAGTTGCTGTCACAGCCACTCGCCAGAGCCGCTTCTTTGGATATTCATCGAGGCGGACCCTAATGGACCTCGTATTCGCGATCATTACCATTGGTAAAGGGAAATCGGCTTCGTTTCAGGCTCCTCGGCTCTATATAATAATGGACCATTTCCTCGCGTTTGGATAGCAGACTATTTTTTTTTTTTTCAATCTTGCACACAATTAATACTCCCTCCTCGTTTTCCTTTGGTATTTAACTACTCGAAAAATTCTTCCATATACCCTTTTGGCCTTCAAGCTTTTCCGTTCAAGATACCCCTTTATTTCATTTTCATTCCGTCAGCAAAGGCGTGCTTGCTATATAGATTTCCCAAGATATGTATATGGTATACAAAAAGATAAAAGGGCGAAAACCTCCAAAGAAAAAGGCCAAGAAGCCCTGCCGTCATGAGTTACAATCACAGAGACCATCATCTACACCAGAAGCCACACTTATAAATGAGGAGGACAGAAAGCCCGATGTTACGCCAAAACCAGAAGAACCCGCTGAAGTGCTCCAGGAGAATCGGGACCCTTGCCTGCAGTGCAAAAAGGAGAAGCACGACAAAAGAGTCTATAGATGGAAACTGATAGGCGGCCTGCTACTCCCGTATTTTCTAGCATCCGTGGATTTAACCATAGTGGCTGCAGCTTTACCATTCATCGCGTCCCATTTCAGTATGTATTCTCTTACTGTGGGCCCATCCGACCCGAGACTCCTCAACTAACAAACTTCTCCTTTTAGACAAATTGGACGAATTGAATTGGATTGTCACTTCATTTACACTGACATCGACCGCGTTCATTCCCGCCTTCGGCCAGCTAGCTGACGTCTTTGGACGCCATGTGGTTCTTCAAATGGCCATGTTCTTCATGCTGATTGGAAGCGTACTATGCGCTGCCGCGCAGACATGGCCGATGCTTCTGCTTGGTCGCGCCTTACAAGGCACGAGCTCGGCAGGAATAATGAATTTGATCCAGATTATCTTGTCTGATAAGGTCAGCTTGGCGGATAATGCGAAGAACACTACTATATTTCAGTTTGTTGCCGGTGTGTCGTATAGTGTTGGTCCGGTTATTGGGGGGTAAGATCTTCTAATTTCGTCTCAGGATGAGGAATTTGGCTAATTTTTGCCTAGATACTTAACTCAAGTATGAATGTTCACGACGCAACTACCAGAGTCTATACTAATATCCTTCACTAGGCCAATTGGCGTTATTGCTTCGTTCTGAGTATACCAGTAAGGGCATTAATACCACTTACGTTACATGACTGACTGACTTGTCTTTTCAAAAAGGTTGCTTTTTTTGCCCATATCCTTATCTTTTTCCTGTTACGCAAAGAACTTGTGAATGGCACGCATTTTACCAAGAACTCGCGACGGTCATTATTCATGGACGGTCTCAGCACCGTTGACGTCGGCGGTACTTTTCTATTCGTAACGAGCGTTTGCCTGATTATTATTGGTACCTCATGGGGAGGAGCAACTTATCCCTGGTCTTCGGCGGCTGTCCTAGCTCCGCTTATTATTGGAGCTATTCTCTTTGTCATATTTTTTCTCTATGAATGGCTCCTCTCGCCTGGACGTTTCCTCTCCAGATGCTTTCCAATGCAGACCGCAATGATCCCATCCGAGCTTTTCCATAAGCGGGATACGGCCGTTTTAGCAATCATTGAATTCGCTACCGGTGCAGGTATGCTGATTCATAGTATCTTGTGTGTTGTTGGCCTAGCTGACTTGATTCTTCAAAAGCGATGTTTTCGGCTTTCTACTTTGTCGGTATTTATTTTACTCTTGTTGAAGCTTACGAGCCGGGAAAATCTGGCTTGCAATTGCTCTACTACGTCCCCGGAATAGGAGGTAATATAATCAACGTTTATTTGCCTTTGTGGCCCCATAACTTACCTTTTTCATAGCTGGTGTCTACTTTGCTATGTTTACGTGCAATGTATGGCCTGCTCAAACATTTTACCCGCTCAGTATAGGAACTATCATCGAAAGTGTTGGAATTGGCCTTATTACTTGGGCTATCACAACTAGACAAGTTCCACTCGTTAACGGAATGATGGCACTTGCGGGTGCTGGAACTGGAATGCGTTTCATGCCAGCTACCCTTCATGCTGCAGGTATCTGGCCTGACAAAATCGCACCGGCGATGTCTGTAATGCGATTTTCTTTACCGTTTGGGGGTACACTTGCTCTGGCTATTATGGGAAGCGTGTTTAACAACAAGATGGCTCCAGTCTTCCGTGCCACGAACTCGGACCGAATCGATCCACACGCAACACAGAGCTTGAATGCAATCAATCGTCTTCCAGAGGCTGTTCAGGCTTTTGTTCGCAACACAGGTAAAGATGCGGTGAAATGGGCTTTTATTTCTATCACCCCGATAATGGCTATCAGTCTTGTTGCGGTCTTTTTCCTTGGTAACGTTTGGATGAAATCTCCCAAGGCAAAAGAAGCGAGTGAAAGAGCGAAGACTCAAGGCACTCACGAAGAGGGAATAGTTAGCAGTGAGGTCATTGATAAGCCTTTCGCTTGGGCGGTGATTACTGTAAGAACCATCACCTACTTACCATCGTCACTCCTTTTTGAAGCCTGCTGACTGTTGTATTTTCTGAATAGGGAACTGTTGACGCGAACAAGTACATTAGTACTCCGCTGTCAAAGGCAGATAAAGAGAGGCAAGCTCAGGCGTTGATCGAGGAGAAAACAATCTTGCGTAGTAGAAAGGATAAAAGCGCACAGATGGGTGGTGATGTTGAACAGGGCATTTGATTATATAAGCTAAATCTAGACTATTTGTTGAGCAGGAGTCAGGTGACTTGTCAGGTGACCAGGTCTCCGAAGGAGGAACCGGAGAACCGTAGGTTCGCCACCTCCTTCTCTCAACCACGGTACCGATTTCATTATCTTTGTCTATCAGGCTGGCGGAGGTTTGCTAGGGGTTTTTCATATGTTTTTCCCATAGCCTCAGTTATAGCATGTTTGTCTATAAGTATCTGTGTCTTGTTTGTTAGGAGCAAAACCAGATGCAATATTATAGACACTCAGTCACATGATCATCACATGCTTCTGTGTCATCTGATAGTTATGAGCCTGGGCTCTTTCAAGGATTTGGTTGTTATCTAAAGATATGTTCAAGATACTTTATTTTACTCTTGTTACCCATATAAATAGAGGTCACTATTAAGTATCTTGAGATCATACATTGAACCCCCTATTTAAGCTTAAATCTTAATTGCAGAGTTTGTGGAGATCTAATGCATCTATATATTTACTGATCTAAGTCTATGAAAAATCATAATCTAGAGTCAACATCTCACTTCAATAATTAATTAAAAATGAATGAATCATCTAGAAGAGTTGTTATGCTGAATAGTTCTGATGATTGAGAAGAATGGATTGAAGACATCAAGCATTTAGTAAATCTTCATCAATTGTGACTGTATGTTGATCCAACAAAAGAAATGCATTCTGAACTTTGAGAATCTGTTATAGAGGATTTTCTTTCTTCTGAGAAAACCAAAGAAACTGTGACTCCTGCAGATATGAAACATGCAAGAAATATGCAAAGAGATTGATACAGAACTTGAGAGAAGAGAATCTTAGTGATGCAAGAGCTACAGAAGACAATAAGAGACTGTGTAGATCTGTCTCTGAGAATTCTTACAATAAGTGAATTGAGTGATGTAGAAGCTACTGCAAAAGAACATCTGAAAGCTCTATATGCTAGAAATGCAGTGAATGCTTCTCAATTGAAAGCTAGACTAGTAGAGAGATTCAAAATTCTAGAAGATGGATCAAAGAATCAAGTGATTGAAGCATATTTGCTGAACTACAAAGAAGCATTAAATCAGACCATCATGTACAATATGTGCAAATATATCTGTGAGTCTTTTGCCATCAAACAATTCCTGAGAGCAATCTCTCAGAATTACAGAGAGTTCTTCTATATGTATCTGTCAAAGCTTCTAACTGAAGAGAATTTGAATCAGAAGCATGAGCTGGATGTTTATAGACATATTCAAATATTTCAGCAGACATTAAAGAAGAATTCTGAGCCAGGTCAACAGAATAAGCTGTCAGCATATTCCACTGAAAAGATAGTTCAAAATAAGCCATTGGGGGAGAATAATGAAAATATGAACTCTGCATGTCTTTGCAGAGAGCACCATGGTTGGGTGTACTGCCCATATTTTAATCCACTTGTTCAACCAACAGGCTGGAAACCAGATCCAAAAATTGATAATAAGGTCAAGAAAGCATTGAAGAATCCAGTGAATGACAGAAAATTAAAGAAAAAGATTGCAAATTGGAAGAAATCAAAGAATTTGAATGCTAATGAAGAAGTTGATGCTTCAAGTGATGCAACAGATGGTAATGCTAACAAAGCTGTTGCCAAGACATTCTCTAACCCAACTATCTTCACTTCCATAACAGTTTTTAACTCCACTAACATGAGCAATAAATATGAACCCTATTCATTACAGAACAGCTTCATATTAGATGAGGGTGCAGATGCACATATTTGCAATGATTTTATAAGATTTCAAAACTATCAGAACACTGGTTCTTTGGATATTGTGCTCATTGAAAATACTCATTGTAAAATCCATGAATATGGTGATGTTGAAGTTTATACCCAAACACCAGCAGGTGCTGGCAAGATATTACTAAAGAACATTCTATATGTTCCTGACTTTCATACAAACCTAGTAGCGCACAGATTGCTGTGTGCAAAGGGTTGTTATTTGGATGACAAGTCTCTTATGGTTTACTACACCAGTACAAGGGATATCTTGTTCAATTTGACTGTTAAAGAGAGAAAAATGGTCATTGAATACAGACCTATTAATGTTGCAACAGACAGTATAACAAAGAGTGTTTTTACTGCCTTGTTGAGCAGAGATTTGATTAAAAAACTGTTGACAGTGTTGATCTTCAGTTTGCTAGAAACAATGAATATTTGGCATTTGAGACTTGGTCATCTAGAAAGAAAGTCTCTGACTCATCTTCTGAAGATGTCTATCAACATGAAATTTGCAAAGATCTCTTGGAATTCTCTAATGGTGGAGTGTAGATCTTGTGCTCTTTCAAAAGCAAAGCAAATCATATGCAGAACACCATCAAAAAGATCTATGTGTCTGTTCATGAAGATGTCTGTTGATCTCATACAGTTTGCTTCAGATTATAATGGAGATAGGTGGGCAGTTCACTTATATTGTGATTATACCCACCCACCTGCACTACATGGAAATGATGCAGTGAAAATCTGAAAGTTTGATGTGCACAGCAAAAATGATAAGAGTAATTCTCAATTTATATCAATTGACTATCTTGACTATTTGAATTGATGGAGAGACCTCTATGCAGTCAGAACTGGCAGTGTTGACTTGAACATATGATATAGTTGTTCAATGTTTGGCACTCTACACACTGGCTCAAAATGAAGCTGTGGAATGTGTGGGAGCTTTAATAACAACAGCAGCATGTACAATGTGAATTGAAGTCAACTTGCCTGAGAATTTGTGGCCAGAATGCATCAAGACTGCAGTGTATATTTTAAACAGAATTCTGATTAAAGATCTTGATTGGAACACTTCTCTTGGATTCTTAGAGGAATATCTTTGAACTGCAACTCCTTTAACTGAAATTAGGCATATAAGAGTTTTTGGCTGTAGAGCATATCCTTTAATTAAGAATGCATGATACAGAAGAAATCAGAAACTAACTTCTAGAGTGAAAGTTGAATATCTTGTTGGATATGAATCAACAAATATTTTTTGCATTTGGATTCCAGTATGACAAAAGGTTATATTAACAAGAGATGTTATATTCAATGAAGATATGCTATTTGATTCTAATGAGATTAGCAGCAAGCTTTTATTACAGAAGAGCTTTGTTGTGCTGGATACAATATCTTTCATTGAAGTAAGTGATATTAACAAGGCAAGCTTGAGCAAGCATGACAGTGAAGATGAAGACTCTGAGAAGAATACACCACATGAAAGTCATGAGACTGTTAATCAGTCAATAAGATTGACAGAAACAATGACTAAGACACTAACTAATCAGTCAGAAGAGACATGTGCATTGCCAACATCAGAATCTACATCAGAGTCATTGACTTCAGACATCTACACCCAACTCCTTCTGGATGGTCCAACAATGCCATTGACTGAAATAGAGATGCTGGATCAACTTTCATTGACAGCCAATCATTCTGCTGTGGAAGCTATGGAGATGGTGAGTGGTGTTGTAGTTGAGCTGTCTGAAGATATAACATCTACTACACTTTCTGCTGCTAGCCCTACAGGGGTGGTGAGCACAAATGATGGACAATTAATAGTCAATTGTTCTGCTGCAGAGGTGATGAGCACTAATGACAGAATTTTGACAGTCAATCATTTTGTCATGGAAGCAGTGAATGACTCAGCTGACACAAGCTTGAGCACAAAGCAACCTTCTAGGTGAAGTGCTAGAATAAAGCACCAAAATGCAGATCAAATTGACAGATGAACAGCTTATACAGCAATTCTGCAGCAAACAGTGCATTTGAATTCTTTTTATAGAGGCTATTTAACAGCTTTTACAATTATGAATTCTAGACTTCACAGAGAGAATCTTTCAAAGTCTCCAAAGCATTATTTTTCAATGTTGCAACATCCACATGCTGGTGACTTTAAGACTGCAATGGATGTGGAAATGGAGAAGCTATGAATGAAGAAATGCTTTGAAGAAGTAGAGAGCTTGGAAGAAATACATTCAATCTCTTTAATGTGGATTTATATGTACAAATTTGATGTTAATGGTTTTTTGGAACATTATAAGGCAAGGCTTGTTTTTTGCAGAGATCTGGATATCAATAATAAACATGATATCTACATCACTACTCTCACTGCATGAATATTTCATCTTTTAATGGCTATAACAGCTTATTTTGAAATGAAGACCTTCCAGATTGATGCTGTTAATGCATTCATTAATGCTTCATTTGATAAATCAGTTTATTGCAGGCCAGCAGAGAGTTACAGTAAGAAAAGAGGTGTTTGGAAGATTCTATGTGTCTTATATGACCACTCTGAATCTCCACAACTCTGATACAAAGATCTCACTTCAACACTCTGGGAACTAAAATTCTGTCAGATTTGTGAAGAATCATGTCTATTCATTGGTAAGAATATTATTATCTTCTTTTACATGGATGACATAGTATTTTTATATCACAGAAAGGATGTTGGAACATTTGAGCAGTTATTGAAGAATCTATGAGCACATTACAAGCTTCAAGAGATTGAAGAGCTAGAGTGGTTTCTAGATATCCATGTCTTACACAATAGGAATGCTCAGAAGCTTTGGCTGTGCCAGAATAGTTATATTGAGAAGATTGCTAATAAGTTCAATCTTACAGAGTTGAAGTCATCATGTATGCCAATGATAACTGTGAATATAGCTTCTTATATGAGGGTGCAAGATAAGCAACAAATACATGTCTATCAACAGAAGATTGATTCAGCTCTCTATGCTGCTATTGTAATGCAGTCTGATATTTCATTTGCTACTGCAAAATTAAGTGAGGCTTTGGTTAACTCAGAATCAGAACACCATACAGCAATTGAGAGAGTTATCTCATATGCTTTTTCAATGAAGTATTATGCTCTTGAATTCCATGTCAAGAGAAAGTTGAATACCCAGAGTGATAATAATGACACTGTAAACACTCATTTAATAATCATCAGTGATTCTTCTTTTGCAGACAATTTGAGCTCTAGGCACTTCTTCCAGAGCTCTATATTCAAGCTCTTTGAAGACTTGATTGATTGGAAATTCTTCAGACAAAAGACTGTTACAACATCTTCAACAGAAGCTGAGCTTTTAGCACTATTCTATACAGCAAAAGAGACCATGTGGTGGAAACACTTATTTAAGAATATTATGTTGAAATTAGGAAGAGATTTTGATATTTTATGTGATAATTTGCAAACAATATGATTACTGATGTCAGCAGCTCTGCAACTAATTATCAAGCTTCATCACATTAATATTCATCACCACTGATTATGGAAAGCAGTTACTAATAAGGAATTGAATATTATCTGAATTGAAAGCAATAATATGTCTGCAGATGACTTAACAAAGATCTTATCTAGACAGAAATTTGAAAAATTCATTAAGCAATTGGAGCTTGTGAATATTGATTATTTAATAGAGGAGGATTCATCATCTACACTGCTGTCAAAGCTACAGAGATGTGTTGAGCAGAAGTCAGATGATTTGTCAGATGATCAGATCTCTGAAGAAGAAACTGAAGAACTGTAGATTCATCATCTTCTTCTCTCAATCACAGTATCAATTTCATTATCTTTGTCTATTGGGCTGGCAGAGATTTGCTAGGAGTTTTTCATATGTTTTTCCTGTAGCCTCAGTTATAGCATGTTCATCTATAAGTATCCATGTCTCATTTGTTAGGAGCAAAACCAGACGCAATATTATAGACGCTCAGTCACATGATCATCACGTGCTCCTGTGTCGTCCGATACTATTAATAAGCATAGTAGTGTATTCGGATAAATATTATTGCGGAAGCCGTAAGTCCATCTGCCCAAACCGCGTTTAACGACGAGTAGGCCGCATAGAACAGTTCCTTGTGCATAGTTCTCGACTTCTATACGTCTGTGAGAGCTTCTGGACCTTTTTACTTTTCTCCACCCGTCAAGTTTATTACAGCTCATATGATCTCCTTTCCGATCGGAGCTTTAACTTGCAATATATAATATCTGATAGAACGGCTGGACCGGCCACGATGCCACCCACAAGCCAGGAGCTTTCCCTCCTGATTAACCCTCTTGTTCCCGAATCTGTGGCACACAATACTCGTGTCTGTTCCCAAAAGCCAATCTCTTTTATGGCGTGAACTCTTCACTGATATAAAATTAACAGACACTCTCGACTCTACATTCCATCTCATCGTTTCTCCTTGGCCTGGCTGCCGGTATCCTGGGCCTTCGTTCCTCTAGCGGCTTTATCTTCTACCTCCTCGGCACACTTTTTATCTCTCTACTCTTCCATATATTATTAATCGGTTTTAACAACGATGGAAACAATGGCCTAGGCGTTGGGGCATATTTCCCTGGCAGTGGTGAAATAGTCAGCCTGGGTGAGGGTAGAGGTTATAGGAGAAGGGGGGCGTGGAGGGATATTTGGTTTAACGGCGGTGTGTTTGGAGAAGCTCTAAGTGGATTCGTGCTGGGTTGGGCAGGTGTAGGCGGTGTTTTAAGATGATAGTTGTATAAAATATATCGTGTTGAGTAAGTTTTCCAATTCAATCCTCGTGCCTTGGTGCTAGTGCTTACATTATTTCAAGAACTTGAGCCCTACCTGATGTATTATTGATAGTCACTTGCAAAATCTCATGGAAGCTCCTTGTGCTCCACGTCGCATCTCTCAACTTCTGCTTCATACCCTTGATTGCTGATTTTCTGCATGAATTACTGACATTCGTTTATGTAGCTGCAACTGAAGAAGAGCACGATAGCTATAAGATACCACTTCTCCCCCCCTCCTCATCCTCGTTGGATACTATATCTTCGATGCTCAATTTAACAAGGACTCTGCCGTTGATTCGCATATTCTATTGCCTTGGGCACCAAATACCTGCGGATGGAGATGGCTTACTCTGTATCTCAATCCTACGGACAAGCAAGGCTACAAATACGAATAGGCTACCAGATATAAGCAAATCCAGGCTTATTATTGACTTGGTGGTCAACAAGAACCACGCCCAAACCTAAACTAAGAACGGAATTCGCAATGAATGGCCATACATCACCCGGACCAGATCCCAAAGAAAAAAAAAGTCAACTTTAAACCAGTGCCGATGAGTAGTGAATCATTGACTTTCATTTTAATCACATACAATACTACCGATCGGACTTCCTGAAGAATCCGGTCGCTGTAGCCAACATCTGTATACTCCTCTTTACGTATCTTAGGGATCTACGCACTATTGAAGCCTAGATTAGGCTCCCGAGCCAGGTCATAGTAGTATGAAGCATCGGTTCATAAGCATGCACACAACGAGTCAATAAACCAAATAACTAGAATCGAAGTATTTAATTTTGGGGCCAAGAAAATCAATTGTATTAATAGCATTCTTCCGTCAATGTTGAAAAGATAATGCAAGTAAAAAAATTGGAACTGATCATGGCATTGGAAACCAAATTGTCATTTTATCAAGAGCTCTCCGTACGGATTTTACTGGATATACCTACAGCATATGGCTAAGGGACATGTAAAAGTCTCCAGTTCAAATTGTTTGATGACCGTTCATCGAAAACTAACTTGAATGTAGACGGTTAGCTATATTATTAAATTTATTGCTATTGAATTGCTATCAAGGATGCGACTAGTCAAAACAGTACTACTTCATTGTTTCTAGAATTCTCTTGATAATATGTATTCTAGATTTTGAAGTCTTCCCCATCACTTAGCATTTATGTAATTTTTTTTTGAGCTTTATGGTAATGGGAACGAGGGATAGCATAAAAAAATACAACTTCAAAGTTATAAAATGGGATCATAGCCCGGAACATAAGGAAGAATGCATGGCAAAGATGTATCACGATCACTACTAGGCAATCTGCCTCCACATTCCAACACCGAACGCAAGTTACATATCTATGTACATACAAAAGCCATCAGCACAACATACAGATGATGAGGTAAAACCGTTTCTTAAACACGGTGAGGATTGTTTGGTCTGCTTTCCACATCTATATCAAATTGAAGTATCAAAAGCGCTAAGGTTGAAGCAGTAGACGGTTATCATAACCCAACTAGGAATGCATCCGCAGGAAGTTGTTCCTGGGCCTATTTGATAGGTAAGCACGAGTCCATAAACATAGAAAAGTAAAGACATAAATCGCAATCTTACCCTAAGTATTTCAAAGTTTTTCAATGCTTCCTCCAGGTTCCAGCCGTTGCCAGAAAGAGCCATCTCAGAAAATTCCAGGGTCATTTTTGTCCTGAAACTAATCTCGAGCACTAGCTGCTCTTTTCTAACTTGCTCATCTGATTTCCCTGGGGTGGGTAATCCGTATCCGGGTTTAGCTTGAGGGTGGGATCGCTGAACTTGGGCTGTGGTGGGATTTGGTGTCGGTATCGATGATACGGCTGGAATTGTTTGCTGTTGACCTTCGGGGACCCAGGCTTGACAATCCCCATATGCTCTCAAACAGAGCATATCGTTGCTCACTCTTATTCCTCCTGGCCCAGGGCCTGGACCTAGCACAAGTGTACGGTCGAAACTTCGTGTTTGAGTTAGGTTCCCAGACGCATCAAGTTCATCAAATTTCCCATGGATAGTAAGAAGGAGCCCACCAACACCAGTCACACTTTGGCCAGTTGGGTCAGGAAGGCCAGGAATTGGGTGACATTCGATTAGCCACTGTTTTGGGTCTGATAATAAATCAGGATGACGAGTTCGAGGTAGTGAGTTCCATAAAGTTCGAATATTTTCAACCCCAATAAAAGCTCGGGACATTCTGGCAGAAACATAATTGATTTTTAGGAGGTTCCTACTCTTTTTGATATATGCATCCCAATTTGCTGGTGGATCTGTTTGCAACGCTCGAGGCGCCATATTATTCACATTAAAAGAAAAAACGGATTGACTGTCGTAGAAGTTCAGCAGTTCATTTTTGTTGTTGTCGAAGCTGACAAAAAACATCTTCAGAAAATTTTCGGCAATAGCAGACTCATCGCGAAAAAACGGAATTTTAACTGGAATAGGTGTCTTCTTTGCTGCTGCAATCTCATCTGCTGTTCTGACAGCTATATTGTTTAGATATTGTAATTTTGGGTACCATTTTAAAAGTTTCTCTTTGAAATCTGCTTCTGAACTAGCTCCGTTTCCAGAAAGATCGAGGAATTCAAGATTCCGAAATTTCCATCTCCAACTGCTCAAGTTCTGAGTACTTTTCAGGTCGTTGTCTGATAAGTCTAGATTTTTCAAATCTGGAAAAGTCTGTGCTAAAGCAGTGACAGGGGCAACGTTGACCAATTTGTTGTGAGCTAGGCTCACACTTTCGACTGCAGCCCTTCGTTTTTCGCTTGAATCAAATGTCAACTCACATATTTTCATCAGAGCAGGGAAGAATTTTGATTCTGTTGTAGTACTGTTGAACATGCCCATATCGACAAGGTCGGAGTCGGTGCCCAAATTTGACAAATCGAGCAGCTTTTTCTGCTCAAAGTATCTCTTGGCCAGGAATGATGTCATTTTTGCTTTTGTATCCAGCGCAGCTTGAGAAGGGGTGCCAGATGGCTTCGAAAATGCCGGTTTCTCGTGTTTCTCGATGATAAGGGGAGCCCCTGCGAAGGAATATCCATTGATACGTAAAAGCCAATCTGCTTGTTCTGGACGCACCGAAATAATCAGAGCGTCTCCTTCAACTCGCGACTAGTTAACGTTAGCAAGGTATAAAAACCTTGGTGGTGGAGGTCAACCAGCGGGGTCGGCGGCAAGATATTCTGAATAACGGAGTCTTAATCGTCGGAAGATAGGAAGTGGCGAGGCGACGATGGCATCCCCGAAAAACGATATTGCGAAATACACCGACGACCGTGGAAACGTAGTTTTTGCACATACCTTTGTGATTCTTAATCGGACACCAGTATTCGGACCTGGGGGTGTAGCTTTCTTTTCCAAGAACGCTAGAAGACTCTGAATACCTCCGTCAGAGTTCGAAGCCGCTTTGCTGCCTTTCCATCCGCGGATTTTGAGTTGTGATGTGCCGTCATCGACGGCCATACTATCTGCCCTTCCCCGTTTGATATTGGCATGAGACGAGGTGCTGAATATGGCTTTTTGAAGAGCGTCTAAGGTCCTGTCTTTGTCGGTCGCTCCTTGTCTTGATGCTGGGGTAACTCTTCGAGACAGGTCACCTCGTCCGCGAGCCTTTCCTGCACCGCGCCCCCGCACGTTTCTCTCACTACCCATGTCTAGATCCCCATCCTTATCCAGCCGTGGTGCAGAGCCTCGTTTGCGGATACCGCCACGGTCAGGGGCGCCGGTTCGAGCGCGAGGTCCTCTTGGTGGGCGAGATCCGTTCATTGTCGAAGAGGAAAGTTGTAGCATGACTTGCTAGAAACGAAAGTGCGGAGAACGAAATTTGCGGGATCCCAGGGATGGGCCGCTGCTCGCGTTTCAAAATGGCCGTCGAAAGAACCGCATGCGTGAATAAATGGGCGAGAAAGGAAGGAATGGGAAAGGGTCGTTTGTAAGATGTGGGAGCGGAGGCAGCAAGCAGTTTTCGGCTTCCAGGAAGCAATTTGCAGGCAGGTCCAATGCCAAGGCGACAGGATCACGCGATCTGACTAATCAATGAGGCTGTCACCGCGCTTAAAAAGAGGCGGATAATAGACGCGATCACGTGTGAAATTAAGCACCAGCGGCAGGCCAATCAGAGGCGGCCGGCGACAGCGTCTCGAAGCTAAAAGGTGGCCTTTCACGATGTGAAGGCTGAGGTAGACACCCGCGTGGACACACCCTCTTTAATTCGGCTGGGTCGCAAGAGACTCAATTGGAGCTTTCTACTTTTTTTTTTAGGGCTGGAACATGCTAAGGGTATGAACGCCTCTGCTGAAGCAGCTCCTGTCTAGTTGCGTCGCGCCCGCCCGCTAGATTCAGGGGAGGACTCCTTTGCTACTTGCGGACCCTTGCATTCCTCTCCTTTTAGAAAATCCTAGTATTTCATTTCGTCATGGCAGTTAAATCCCGTTTCACCCGGCTGGACGCTTTTGCGAAAACCGTGGAAGATGCGCGCATCCGGACGAGGTCAGGGGGTGTCGTCACAATCGTTTCATTAATCGTGGTTATCTTGCTGGTCTGGGGGGAATGGAAGGATTATAGACGAGTGGTCGTGCTTCCAGAGCTAATCGTGGATAAAGGAAGAGGTATGGAGCTGCTCCGGACTACACGGTCCGCTGCGCAGACGCTGACTCTCTTTTGTAGGAGAGAGAATGGAGATTCACCTCAACGTAACTTTTCCTCATCTTCCTTGCGAACTGCTTACGCTGGATGTTATGGATGTCTCTGGCGAGCAGCAGAGTGGTATCATACACGGCATCAACCGAGTCCGCCTCAGCCCGGCCTCCGAAGGCGGCCATGTTCTTGATATGCAATCATTGGAACTGTGGGTTAAGCGATTTTTTATGCTTAGACTGTTACTGATTTGTATTTGATATAGAAATAAGAAAGACCAAGTTGCGCTACACCTTGATCCTAATTACTGTGGCTCTTGCTACGATGGCATCCCTCCCGAAAATGCTCAGAAACCTGGTTGCTGCAATACTTGCGACGAAGTTCGGGAGTCCTATGCCTTACGCAATTGGGCGTTTGGAAAGGGTGAAGGCGTTGTACAATGTGAACGAGAAGGCTATGGTTCGAAAATTGACTCACAGAGACACGAGGGTTGCCGGATTGAAGGAATTCTTCGAGTCAACAAGGTCATTGGCAATTTCCACATTGCACCGGGGCGCAGCTTCACAAACGGACACATGCACTCCCACGATCTCAAGAACTACTATGAGACTCCTGTACCGCATACTATGGCGCATATCATCCACCAACTTCGTTTCGGCCCCCAATTACCTGACGAGTTGTCGCAGAAATGGAAATGGACAGATCACCACCATACCAACCCCCTTGACTCTACTTCTCAGGAGACCAACGACCCCAAATATAACTTTATGTATTTCATCAAGGTTGTCTCAACCTCCTATCTACCTCTCGGCTGGGACGCTTCCCAGTCATCTGAAATCCACAGTCGCCTCGCCAATGACGCACCACTGGGCTCTCAAGGTATCCAGTTTGGCGAGCACGGCAGCATTGAAACGCACCAATACTCCGTGACGTCACACAAGCGCTCCGTTGAAGGCGGCGATGACTCTGCTGAAGGTCACAAGGAGCGCATACACACTGCCGGGGGCATCCCAGGTGTCTTTTTTAATTATGATATCTCACCAATGAAAGTCATTAACCGTGAAGCAAGAACGAAGAGCTTTTCTGGATTCTTAACGGGAATTTGTGCTGTGATCGGCGGAACGTTGACTGTGGCGGCTGCTATCGATCGAGCACTATATGAAGGCGCGGTTCGGGTGAAGAAGCTACATAGTAGCTGAGCTTATTTGCGGGTACATGAGTAAATCTTGTATAAATCATGTGTTTACGTTCTGGTTTACGGAGTACAGCCCTTCACGATGTATTCGCCTATCTAAGCGAGCATACGAAATTCAAGTTCAAGTGAAACTTTCTTTATCTTTTCTCGCTTTTTTTCTTTTAGACTCGGCGTTATATTTCTCTGTTTATAGATGAAATCGGCGTTAGACGGGATATTTAGTTATGTCTCCATGTGGCAAACCTTGTCTGCCGACTAGTCCAGCCCTCAAAAACTTAGGATTGGCAGCCCGCTTCGTTATCGCTACAATATATTTGATGAAAACACGAGAATCTTTGAGCAAATAAAATAAGAAGCGGCGAGCGAGTTTGTTATTACGAAGTAAAGAGTCTAGAGCCGACCTTTCAACGATAATCAACGCATACTCCTGTAGACAGATCAGAAAATAGTCGCTCTGGATAGCATGTGCCGGCCCATGGAGCATCGAGTGGCTTAACAAGAATCCTGAAAAAAGAGCTCAAGAAAAGCCATTATTGCTAAAGGAATTGGAGCAAACAAAGCCGTGATAGGTCCGACCTCAAAATATTGGCTGCGCGACATAACACAATAAACTGAACCACAAATGCAGAATCAGATGTGGGACAAGTGAGAAGGCATCGATGCCAAAAACAAAGGAAACATGCGTCAAATTGAAATTTCTTTTCAAAAAAAAAATTCTTTCCCAGCCCTGAAAATGCAAAAAGATAATGGAATGGGGTAAGAAAAGAGAGAGAGAGAGAGAGAGAGAGTGTGTGTGTGTGTGTGTGTATGTTTGAGTGAGGGTATGGGTGAGCGCTGAGAACAATGAAGAAAGGAAATAGAGCATTGATGTGAGGCATGAGATATTGCAAAGGAAACTTGTAGGCCTTTCGGTGGACAGTAGGATACAACAAAAGAAACAGACCAAATGTTCATTTCATAAACTGTAGACGGTCTTGGGACTTGGAAAATCGATGATAACGTGAGGGTGCATTTGCACGAGCTGGAAAGTTGTAGACGCTTGCAGCTGTAGTTCCAATAGGGTATTGGTTCATTGCCATCTGGTATTGCGATGCTGACGAAGGCAGCATTTGCTGCTGGGATTGTGATGGAAACTGTCCTTGGAATTGCCGTTGCATGATAGCCTGCTGCACCATTTGCCCACTAACGCCGTCTCTCATTGCTTGCCTTTCTCGCTCACGGGCATCGATGGCGCTCACAAGTCCTGTCCCAAGTGCTACAGACGATCTCTTACTAGTGTCCCTGTCCATGTTGAAAAATGGCGATCCAGTAACACGGGCAACATGCTCTTGTTCTCGGGCAGAGAGATAAGTGGTCATATCAGGCTGATTTAACATGACGGTTGAGCCGCGAGAATTAGGCCTCGGAGGCATTTGCTGCATTTTTAACTGATTGGCCCAGTCTCCAGAGGCGGGACGTGACGGTATTGATGGGCGCGAACCGCTGCGTTGATGATTATAGACAGGTGAGGCGCCTCTGCTCCCTGAAGTAGCACGCTGCTCGACGAACTGTTCAGGTGTCAATCCAGGTCCAGGGCTTTGGCGGCCATTATCTACCATGCCCGGTTGCCAGAGGAAGCTGCGCCTTTTCTCGTCAAGGCCTGGAGATTTAGCAGGTTTGTTTTCCATACCAAACCAACTGGCACGTTTATCGTTTCTATTATTCAAGGCAGTCTCAGAAGAATTCTTATTTTGGGTCAGCAAAGTTAACGTATCTCCCGTACTAGGCCTGCGGGTTCCCGGGCTATAAGCATGGGTTGGACCAAAATCGACTAGGGGGATATCTGGATTCGGCTCTGGGGCCGTTCCGGCAACATAACGAGCGTCACCAATGATAACATCATCCAGGGAAGGGTCTGGAGTCCCAACGAGCTTCATTTTGCCCATCCTTGGTTTTGCTACTGATTTTGCGGATTTGGTGGACGCAGTTGATTTATGAGAGCTAGCGTAATCAAGAGTTGTTATTGAATGTTGATCGTACGGCTGTTCAACCTTGGGCTCAACATTTCGTAGATACCTCATGGGAGCTGGAAGTGGGGGCGATGGTGTCCTTTGTCTCAGTGCCAGATTCAGAGCATCCATATCTATGGTTCGACGAAGACTCCCCAGGCTTGAAGCTGTTTTCAAACTGTGGCTCTCCGAACCGTTCTGCAGCTGGGGAGCCGGTTTGCGGTGGATTTGAGGGCTCATTTCCAGATAAGGTGGCTTCTTGGGGGACTGTTGCGGGGTTAGAGGCGAGAAATTAGCATTAATAGATCCATCAGGAGCAGAGTTAAATGGAATTCCATCCAGAGCCGGGTTAACAGGGCTGACTGGTGATGAGTAAAGCGAGCTTGAGGCATCAGCTGGGACGGGCCTTGGGAACTGGGTATTACCGTCAAATGCTGCCTTCTCAGCATTGGTATCGCTGTGGATATTGCTTCCTCCTTGAAGGTCAAAGGGGCGATTTTGTCTCTTTGTATCTTCGTCATTCTCCAGTTCGTGAAGCTTTTGTGCTTCTGCCATTTGAGAAAGAGTGCCGCTTGATATCCGACTTCCAGCTCGCCTCAACTCTGGAGACATCTGGGGCTGAATATGTGGCATGTCTTTGGGGTCGTGAGAGAACGCAGGCGGGACAGTGACTTCAAGTGGAAGAGGGCTTGGCTTGAGAGCATCACGAATTTCTTGACGCTCCGCTGGATGGTCCGCTTTTGTTTCGCCGTCAGAGCTGCTTCTGTCTCCAGGCGTATCAGCACGTTGGGAATCTCCATGAGGCGGAGGCGGAGGCGCTGCTTCGTCCGCTTCTTCCAACAGTCTTGTATCGAAAGGCGGTTGAGCGTCAGGATTGTATCCGTTACGATAGGCGGTAGCGCTACTGATCTCCGATGTTGTACGGTTGTGGGATTTGGAGAGATGGTTCTGTTGACTATTTCTCTGAGGTGACATTGACAATGCGTCAGACGAGTGGTTGTTCAGCAAGCGTCGGCCAATGGACTGTCCATTGACACCGTCAAAGCGTACAGGTATTCCATTCTGGGATGAAAGGCTCCCGCGAGTAAGCCCACGCTTCCGAGAAATGCTGCTGACACGACTCGCAGTAGTAGATGTCATACGTCGTGATGTAGCGTCTTTCATCTGTTTTCTCCAATCGCGCTCGTTCCATGCACGGCTGCCGTCTGTATGAATGAGGGCCGCCACGTCTAGCGTGTCTAAGTAGCTGTTCCGTCTGCTAGCAGGCATTGCGAACATTAAACTCTGAGTACTAACAGTATCAGCTAATAAGCGAGCGGGCCTGCCATAGAGCTGGAAAGCGTCAAAAACAGGGAACAACCATCGAAGCATGGTTTCAAATCCAGATACGGCGGCATGAAGTTCTGGCAAGACAAACACGAAACCTTCAGCAACGGTTTCTGGTTCTGAATGAATTATAATATGGCCTTCCACTTTCACTAGAGTCGACTGATCCACGAGAGAGCGGGATTGCGGGTATATAGCGAACGCGGAGAATGCATCGGTTATGGTAGCTACAGGCTTGATTTTTTTCGTCTTTTTCGACGTGTAAAACTTAATATTGCCCTTTGGAGGAGTGAATGGCCGTTCGTAGGTAGACTTCTTTTTCTGCATCTTTTTATGCTTCTGCACATCTTTCTCGTCGGCTTGTGATACGACACACCAGCATCGTCTCCACGGGGTGCCCGGGCCAAATCTCACACGAACCCAGTCTTCATACTTAAATGTTGTCTTTTCTAAAATAGTTTTAATGCCATTTAACGTCTTGCCCTTCCCAGCAATTAGAGCTCCAGTGTATGATTCCTGAAGAAGAGTATTTTCAAACATGGTCAGTCGAATAGCGGCAGTCCATTGAGTAAGGGCATTTAGGGAGTTGAAGTGCAGCAGATATCTGTTCTTTCCAGCGGTTGAAATACTTAAAACATTTTGTAAAGGCGTACTATCTTGGTTGCGGGTAGGCAAGCTCTCAATCTAAGGCGATTTATGTGATTAGTACCTGAAAGCATGAAGGTACAGAAGATTCGGAGAGATTAATTTTATCCATACCATTTTTATTGAGGCGTCTGCAAGATTAATAAATGTGGGAATGACATCTACGTCAGGGTCGGCGGCATCCAAAGCGGCCGGGTCCCACAGCGAAATAACAGTCCCAACGAGTTGAGCAAAATGCTCGGTCCACTTCCTATCCTGACACGGCCGGCCATCTAGAAGGTGTTAGTAAAAGGAAAGAAAGGAAGAATAGAAAAACAGTAACGCACAATTATCCAAGTCGTTCAGTTTGAAGAAGTAGCCTTCATAGTACAGTTTGCCCGATTGGCTGTTTAGATATGAAAAGATAGGCTCCAACTCCGGTAAAGGGTTCTCCACTACGTCTGTGGGCAGTAACTGCTGTTGGTAGAGCAAGGTGGACACCGGTCGTGAACTTGCTCTATCTGGCTTCTTCAGTGTTGACGGGGCATCTTGTGAAAGAGGAGCGGGCACCTCTTCAGGAGGAGACGCGTGAAATCCATTAGGAGCTGTTACGGGATAGTCGGAGTCTGATGGAGGGGTAGGAGGAGAGGAAATGTTCTTAGGGCCTCGGCGGTTGGATATGAAGGAAAGAACTGGCGTCAAATATTAGCATGACGTTCAGTGTGCGAGGGTGACGCAAAGCACATACCTCTCAAGCGACCCATGATGAGTAGGAGAGTTGATTAACTGATACAAAGGGGGTGATCAAAGAAGAAACATGGCGAAGAGGGTGTGGTGTCAAACAGAAAAATCACTGGGAAAGAGTCTATAAGCGAGCTTCCAACTTTTTGGCTGGAAGAAGCCGGGCAGCACACTGGAGTCACTGCTGTGCAAAGGCTGCGTGCCGCACAAAGAAAAACGCCTGTGTGGCACGAGAAGAGGCCGCGAGAGGTGAATTGAGACAGTTGGAGGCTTGTGAAAGACAGAAAGCGGGCGGTGATGTGGATGGAATGATGACGGAGGAAAAGACCAAGGTTTGGGCGATGATCACCACAGCCGTGGTTGAGCCAACGAGCTTAACGGGAGGAAAAGCGCGAAAACCGGGCAGGCCAGCCTAGGCAGCGAGAGAACCAAGACCGCCGACGACAGAAAGGAAGAACTAAACGAGCGAGCGAGCTGGCGGAGTGCGGATGGGGACAGCCACGGAGTGAGACAAAGTGCCGCCCGGCGCTTCGGGGGCTCAGCGGCCACTCAGTCACGCCCATCCGCCCGGCCAGGCGCCCCTTGCCATCCTTCAGCTGAGCGGCAATAATAATTAATAACTACGGAGTAACTTAGTCGAACAATCAATCTAACTACCTACTAGCTACACACACACACATGCATGCTGCCTGGCCTCGTCGGGAGCACAGAGACGGGGCCGAAATGCGTCTCTCTGGCATCTGCTCGTGCATCCATGTCTCTGGCCGCCAAAACCGTCAAGCTTTGGCGCCATGCCCCAGGAAACATCGCCGCAGGGAAGAGAGGGTTGTATCATGTTTATTACCTGGCCCGCCCCTCATGGTTGGCCCAGAGGATAGTTATTCGAGCCACTACGGCACGGACGTGACTTCATCCCCGTTCGCAATGCTGTTTCTTCCCTTAGAGCGCCTCAATGCACAGAGAACACATAACTAGTTAGTTGGTATGAAGAAACGCCCGGGTGGAGGCATTGTATCCAATAATTACCGCCTTGTGCATCTGAGCATCCACACAAACCTTCGTAAACAAAGAGCTAGCTACTGGAGAGGAATAAATAATAATAATAAAATGGATAGACACAGGCATTCTTTTGGAGAAAATCGGACCCCGGCGCTTATAAGTACAGCCCTACAGCCGGCTCATCTTCCCTTAAAATCCGTCGACGAACAGTACCCAGCGGCCGATGATCCTGCCGTCGTGCCGAAGCGCCCAACGCATCTTCAGATCAGATTTATCGATCATCTCCAGGAACAACGCTCAGGCTGCGGGTCAACCGGCTGCGACAAGCATAACTCGCATGGTAGGAGTGCAGAGCCGGCCTGCTTGGCTCGGCGTCATGCTCAACACCGTTGACTGGTAACTTCGCGCAGCCGGTTGTGCGGTGGTGGCTTGAAGCGAAAAACGTTGAGGCTGGGCCGCGTCATGCTTTGGTAGAAACAGAGGCGCTTCTCTAGAACAATGTCAGATCGACCCTTGTTTGACAAAGGAAATCTAATAATTTTCCAGCGATTCGTATTATTGTCAAGCTCCCAAGGTGTGGCGGAGCCGAAACAATTACTGATAACAGAGCTCTTTTTTTGGGCATTTTTAAGCACTGACCAGATGCCTCTTTGGCGGCAAAGGATGAGAGCGGGTCGTCTACAGCATCCCCGGGAACCGTGGTTACATTAAACTAAAGGTTAGTTACCCCGGAGCGCAATTTGCGGGCAGGGCCAGGGGGGAAGAGCAAGTTGAGCAACAGCATCGAGCACGGGATGCGGACGGCTTGAGGAGCCGTAAGACGTTCTCCTGCATTTTACCCCTGATGCTAATCCTGCACGACAAGCAGAAATGAAGCCATTCAGAAGGCGCTGGGCTGGAGGGGGAACACAGCCGACGCCTGGGCACGCGAGAATGCCAATAAAGGTGGGTTCGGACGGGGCCAGAAGTCTCCTCCAAAAATAGGCCCGCCACACAGCGCCGATCGCGAGACAGTACGGAGTACAGAGTACGGAGTACTCCGTAGTAAACACTCGGACGTTTGGAATCTCAGCAGCAAAGTCTAAGACAGACACGACAAATAAATCGCGACACGCAAACCCCGAGACGCGAACCCGTTCTTGGCAGCATGTCTGCTTATGTAATAGTTTCCCTTCTGTGATTGGCTTAGACAACGCTGCCTAATGCGGAGGATGGTTGCCTATTGTAAATGTATTCTGGCAATGCTCTCCCACCAGGTTAACAACATCCCCCCTAACTACTACGAACTCCTAGGCCCAGATAGCGGGGATTTCGTGCTTTAGAAAATAAGGCCCCGCTGCATAGTGCCCGCTTACCCGAAGCTTGAAACGCTCCCTATCGCGGCGGAAGATATCACTAATAAGCCCGGCCCTAAGGAGGGATAAGGGCCAGCTGCGTCGCTGTAGTCAAGTCTAGGAACACCTAAGTATCAGCCTTTGCAAAATGTCTGACGAGGTCAGAGAGCTTCGCCGCTTACTGGAGGAGGAAAGGAAGCGTGCGGAGACCGCAGAGCAACGTCTTCATTGCACCACCAAAGAGCTTGATAACACCACCAAAGACCTTCATAACACCACCAAAGACCTTCATGACACCACCAAAACCCTCAAGAAAACAAGGGAAAGCCTCGAGGATGCGAAAAGCACGATCTTCCAGCAACAAATCCTAAACAGGCCAACCACGATTTTTGAGTACCTCGACACCTGCCATACGCATTTATTTCTTGGCCTCACAGTAGGCGACACTAAAGACTCTACAAAAGGTGCTCTGACGAAACCGGACGGCAGACTTCGTCCGCAGAAAATAACAGAGTGGCTGGGTTTTGCCGATGAACAAGAGGGTGTTTGGAATCGCCTTATGGACATGGAGTTTGTCTCGGAACGCCACTTTTCATCCCTATCTTTCCTCACGGAGCTTGGGGCCAGCTTAAGAACAGAAACCACCCGCTCAGAGTTGGATCTTCGCCACTTTCAACGGGACACACTTTCGCGGCCTGTCCGCTCCCTGATTTCTAGTCTATATTCAAATGAGGAAGTTCGAACTCGCTTCCATTTGTTGGGTGAAATTTCCTTTGAAAATCATGGAAATACCCTAAATGACGAGCCAACTGAAGATGAACCACCTGCAGAATGTCCCCCAGCAAAGCTTCGGAAAACTGACAAAGGAGAAGCTACGCCTACTACACCGGCCTCAAACCCTCATCCCTTGGTAGACGAATTTTGTGTGTACAACAGGGGGAATGGTCAGAATCTTCCAGCATTCATTGTTGGGTTGAAGCCTCCACATAAACTTCCCTTGTCAATAATCGAGCATTCTCTAAAAAACATGGATCTAGATGAAGTACTACAGTGCCAGCCAAACGAGTCCGAAAAAATTAAATCTCGCCGTACAATGGCCGCGGTAATCACTCAGGCATTTTCCTACATGATAAAATCTGGGGTTAGGTATGGATATGTGTCTACTGGCGAAGCCTTTATATTTCTCTATATTGGCGAGGACCCAGGCACCGTATACTACTACTTGTCACAGCCAAAAAAAGATGTGAGTGAGAGTACTGGATATGCTGGCCAAACAGACCAGCCCAATAAGCTCCATATGACTGCTGTTGGACAAGTTCTAGCCTTCACGCTCAGATCTCTTCTTGAGCCCCCGTGTCCACAGGATTGGCGAAAAAGAGCTGAGGATCTACTAAAGCCATGGCAGCTTTGTTACAATGATGATAGTGATATTACTACCCCATCCCCGAAATCAGTAGCCACCGAGGGGTATACACCCGAGATAAGAAGCAGAGAGGATTATGCTAGTCGTTCCCCTGTAATGACTAGGGCCAAAAAGTTGATACTTCTACCATCGCAACAACCGCATGCATCGGAAAATGATCAAAGTTCCGAAGAAAGTGATGAAAATTCTAATGATTCTCCAAATTCTCCTTGCAGGGGGGCGCGTCGTTCAACAAACGTTATGGTTGTGATCCCTCCTTATCATCCCAAAACATCACCTCGAACTCGTCCTTTTAGTGAGGGAAGGTCTCGACCGTACTGTACGCCACAGTGTCTTCTTGGGCTATTAAATGGAGGCAATCTGGACAAGGCGTGCCCGAATGTAAATGACCACGGGACAGATAAGCACCAGATCAATATATCGACATTTTTATCCCTTTTGCATGATCAACTACTCATTAAAGAAGAACGACCTTTGGATCTTTATGCATCCGATGGATGTGAATCACTCCATATACACGGCTCTCGTGGAGCATTATTTGAAGTCATACTTTTTGCATATGGGTATAAACTTGTTGGAAAAGGGTTTCCTGCCTGGTTTCTGCGGTATCTACAACACGAAAGAGCTATATATCAACACCTTCTTCCAGTTCAGGGACGCCATGTCCCAGTATGTCTTGGAACCCTAGATCTTTCAAAGCTGCCACTATCCTATGACGGAATTGCGGAGATTCCCCAAGTTTTGCTTCTTAGTTTTGCTGGAATCTCTCTCAGGCGCTCTGGCATCGATCGCAAAAAACTCTCTAAAATGGCATCTGAATCACTTCAAGCTATTCACCGCCTTGGAGTACGCCATTGTGATCCCTATGTCCGCAATATATTCTGGAACGTGGATAGTAAGAGGGTGGTGTTCATTGACTTTGAGCGCGCCCAAATCCAAGAGGCGAGACCCCCCTTACAGGTCACATCTTTCAACGCAAAGCGAAAAAGAGTAGATGCCGAAGAGCTTGCTAAAGAACGTCGAGCTTGTTGGATGCTTGAGGATGAAATGCACAGTATGCTAATGGATATCCCATACGTTTAAGCTGGGCGGACCCCGTGGACACCAGGATTATATACAGACGTCGCGCATACAGTTGATCGACTATCTTCATTACTTGGATACATTGTTTTACCTGAAATTTTCCCTGGTAATGAGACCATGACTTTTTGAATCACACGTACGAAGTACAGCACATTTGAATAGATATCAAGAGCTAATAAAATTTTCGGGTTAGAAAAGATGATAGTAATGCATCTGTCTAATAATGTCAAAAATCCAATAACCAACCAATGCTTTATTATCAGTCCAGCCTATGGCTTATTGTTGAGCTATCGTATATTCTAACAGAGGGTCAATAGCCTCTAGACAATCATCATCATCATAATTCGTCATAATCCTGTCGCCACTTTCATCTGGGAGGGGTTGACCATCAAATAAATTGGTATCCTGTAGAAAAAAATCACCGCCGACACCATCTTGATAGCTCGATTCCACCCCAGGAGCTTGAATGTCAACCTGAAGCGAATCAAAATTGAGATTAAAGCAATGATTGCCACCATACATCGCCCGCCGCATGAAAAGGATCTGTATATCATTCTCTTGCAGTGCATGTTTTGCTTCCATGTGAAGCCAAAGGTCATAATCACGACGGAAAAGATACTGGCACCCCTCGATCAAGCATGGAATATGTCGACCCGATTCCTCAGTGTAGCCATCGCCAGTAAGTAGTGCTAACTTCGATGGGACCGTAGATCTTGATTTCAATATTGCTGTCAAACCCATTTGCTCCCTTCGTTCCACCTTTACATTCTTAAGGCCTAAGTGTGAGGTTCGAACATGCTCTTCGAGGGCAAGTTTGCTTCCATATCTTTTTCCACAGGCATCTTGGCCAGTCCAGGCCTCTAGGTATTTGGACGTGGAGAGATCTGTTTCACCACAGATAAATCGTTTTTCGCCCTCGTGCACCGTTTTAACATGCACATTTAGATTTCCTTTCTTAGTGAAACTACGCCCGCAATTGGGATATTCGCACGGATGCACACGTCTTTCTTCAAGAGATAGATTGGAGTGCGCTATTTCCATATGACGTCGTAGTTCCCTCGATGAAGAGCAAGCGAGCGAGCACTCAGGGCAAATTGGAGGATGGGCGGATCGAATATGAGTTTGAAGTAAAGCGTAGGTTGGAAAGCTGTATTTTCCACTTACTAGAGGCTCTTCTTCTGGTATCGAACTAGCCCCAGCCAACGAATTTAGACATTCCATACAAGTAAACCGAGCTCCGCCATGAATTCTTCCCTGGTGGGCTCGAAGGTGGCCGGCGGTATCGAAGCCCTGTGGGCATTGTTTTCCAGTTACAGGGTCAATATACGGGCACGGAAAGGGCTTCTGCTTTAGATGAACCATTGTAACATGCTTCTGCAGCGTTGAGTGTTTTCGGAATGTCTCACCACATGGCGGATATTCCACGCATCGGTATTTATCTCGTCCTTCATGCGCTGCTAGATGTCTTCGTAATCTTGATCCTGTTACGAATGTTTTTCCACATCCTTCCCGATCACATACATAGTCTCGAACCAAGGTATGTGCGCTCTTGACATGGTGGTTGAGATGAGACGCTCGGAGGAATGTTTTGTCGCAGCCATCGTATTCACAAGTGAAAATGCGCTCGTTTGTATGTGATCTCATATGCTCCGCTAGTCGAGCAGGTCGATTAAAAGCTTTGCTGCAGTTTTCATACGGACAGCAATGTGTTTTGCGGTCCGAGGGATATCGTATCGATGCCGCTGGAGAATAAGGAGTGATGGGTGTTTTCGATTGGCTCTGACACCCGTCGCTATTGTCACTCAGGTAGTAGGAGGAAACGGATTCAGCATCGGACACATGGTCACTGTAATCTCCACCTTAGAGTACCTGATCAGTACGGTCTAAACACACTTGTTAGCATCAACTACTTACCAGAACAGTCTGTTGGAACTGATTTCTGCAGCTTGTTCGACCGAGATTGGCCCTCATCTATAGCCTTTCTTTTTCTATCCATTATGGCATCAAATGGATGAATTTAGTCCCCTGGAGGGACAATTCTTCGCTTCAATCGACATTCCACATTATACTCGAACTGCAACTTTTTTGTTTTGTGGATCTCCAGTCCTATTTAAGCTTTATCTGTGCCGCGCGGTAGGCGCGGCTCTTGTCGTCGATTATTGGTCAGCTTGTCGAGTTAGATATGCCAAGAAGAAACGGAAAAACCCTTATCCTGAGTCAGCATCGGATCTTCTCATCTTTCTTTCGTTTGCGCTGAAGTTTTGAATCGTCGAGAAGTGTTTTCATCCACGCCTTCCCTCGTTTGCCTTTCGTTCTTTAGGTCAATAGGCCGGTTATCGTCTTGTATTTACATCTGGTGGTTGAATATGTCGGACTACGGCGGTGACCACGAAGACCGTGATGAGGCTGGGTAAGCACCATTCCCCCCGCCTGAGAAGCTCGAATCTCCTAACAAGTCATTTTCGCGAAGCTTTGACTATGAACCTCCGGAATATGATTATATTGATAATGAACCAGAGGAATATGCTGGCGCCGAGCAGGATGGAGAGGATAGTGCATACGCCGTTCTTAATGGCGACGGACAGCCGGTTACACATGCCACGAACGGAGACAGTGCAGGGGCAGTGAACGGTGACGCTAGCGCCGAAGCCTCGAAAAGTAAAGTGATGTTGCAGCAGAGGGAGAAAAAGGTGCCGAATGACCAGCGATCTACTACGCCATACATGACAAAGTATGAGCGTGCACGCGTCCTTGGAACAAGAGCGCTTCAAATCAGGTTCGTTCCTATGCGTTACTTCCATCTAATGCTCTAGCTAACTGTATATATAATAGCATGAATGCGCCGATATTGGTCGATATCGAAGGAGAAACTGACCCTCTTCAAATTGCCCTGAGAGAGCTTAATCAAAAGAAGATTCCTCTCATTGTGAGGAGATACCTTCCTGATGGATGGTATGTTAATACTTGAGATCACAGCTCTTAATGAAATTTGTTTTTCCTAACAATTTAATACAGGTACGAAGACTGGACGTGCGAAGAACTGCTTTGAGCTTAACCTCCAATCCCTCAAAAGAAAAAGAAAAAAAAAGTTCCTGGTGTCCCTTCCCCTTACTCCCTTTGGCATAGCGTATGGAGTTTGGCGTGTAAAATTTTTTAGAATTTTTACACAGTCTTAGTGAATATCTAAAAACTGTGGTTTACTTATGGAAGGGTGACTGGAGGGTGCTAGTCTATATCCTCAAATTTTTCTACAAGCGTTTCACCGCTTACCCAAAATTGTATACGGGGTTGCGTTTTTCAAAATATCTCCTCCATAAATGCAAGAATACATGTGCTCTTAGACATATTATACAGACTGCTAACTCATGCAGGCTAAAGCCACATGTTCCAAGTCCAAAACTTTTAATATACTTTCCATCGCTGAAATACGTCCATCGGAATACGGATTAACTTTAATATCATTGCAAAATATAATGAGAAAAAGTACAAAATCGCCAGAGCGCCGCCTATAACCCCCAATCTAAGTCTACCTGCTCCATATGCTGCCACAGCCGAGAGTTCGAGTCTAGCTTAGACACCGATGATCTAGAATGTCAATTTCAACCAGGATTTCTAGTGCTTAACAGACACTTTCTAGCATTGACGGCGTTTTTGAACAAAGGTGTAACCTGTTGATCATGCTTTCGCAAACAGGCGTGGACCCGTTTTTGTGAATCGAGTAGCAGCCATTAAAACGCCGGAACTGAAAAGGCATACACCAGCAAATATCTTCACCCCCAGGTAATCTCCATGCATGAAACTAACGATCGCGCCACCGATCGGGGTACCTATCAGAGCACCAGTGGCAACAAAAATGAAGGACATACCCAGTCGAGTACCATAGTCTCGAAGGTCGGGGGTGATGGTCATTATCACAACAGGGGCAATTGAAACGTAACCGCCTGTAAAGAAACCATATAGAACCACAAGCGCGATTATCCCGGCAGACGAGTAAATTGCAATCCAGGAAAAGGCGAGAAGGCTAGAGACCAGGGCCATGGGGAAAATTATGTTGAGTGGACCGACATAGTCGACAAAATAGTTCGGAAGGACCCTGCCGCAGGCGGAAGCCGTGTTAAGAAGGGCGAGAAGATAAAATGCCAGATTATCGCTCATAATATGATTCTTAATGGCATATGATTGAACGTATACCATGACGTTATATAGCCCAGCAATTCCAACGAACTGAGAAACACAAAATAGGCTATACACTGGGTCTTTGAATGCGGAAAGCTGGATCAATGAACGTTTCTCGGTGGGTTGAAATCTGATCTGCAATATAGCAAAAGAGACCAGGATCATGCCAAACGAGACAAACCCAAGAACTCGAGCAGCCCAGGCAAAGCCGATTCTCAACTGAAGTTGGCGAAATATGATTGGATATAGTACGCCGCCAACACCGCTACCGGTAGCAGCAGCACCACTTGCAAATGCCCTTTTTTGTTTGAAGTACTGCGGAATAATGGCCAGACAGGGCATAAACAGACACCCACAGCCTATTCCAACACAGAAGCCCTGTGCAAGTAAGATATGCCAAAATTTTTGGGAGATACTAGTCATCATCAACCCAAACGGCACCAGGAACATGCCAGCAAATAAAAGCTGCCTGGAATATCCGGCATCAAAAAGTGGCCCTGTTACTGCTCCAATAAAGAGGAGGAGGAACGACTGCGTTGAACCAATCCATGAAATGGCAGAAGGAGATCTATGAGAAAGAATTTCCTGCTCGTAATATGTTTGAAACACGCCAAAAGCTGTCACGATGCCCCTGCAGTTATTCTGATATCAGAATTTTGTACCTTTGAATTAACAAGTATGATGATAGATCTGCTTTAGAGACATACCATGTATTAAAGAAGAGAAGCCAGGAAGCGAAAACTTGCAGCCAAGCTTGCAAGCCACGATCGAAGGACAAGGCATCACTATTAAAATCGGTTATAGTCTTCTCACCCGATTCTATTGTCTCATCCCGGGAAATAGACGCTTGACTTGGAGGCGATGAGTCGACTAGCCCCCTCTCCCGAACAGAATGATCCATGGCTTGAGGTGCAGAACAATGGTACGTAGTTCCTTGTATCTGCATCGTCTTTCAAGCTGGCGGTGCGAGGCGAATATACGGATAAAGAAAGAAACAAGACCTAAGGGAGAAAGCGTAGTGGCCAAGCAATCATCAGCAGATGCTGCATTCGAGTTTGAAGCAGCAAATGGGCAGCTTAAAAGGAAATCAAAAAAGAGCCATGAAGCCGGGAATGGACGGCTTCACTTCAAAGAGAAGAACAAAAAAGAATTGAGCATTCACCCTCCAAAAACGGCGCTTTGGTATGAAAGCGGCGTTGGCACATCCCACCATATCAGCAGCATGTTTATCACCATGATTGCGCGTCAGCATTTCTTCCATGTTGAGGTGAGTACTAATGACACTGAGTGAAACCAGGAAGTTGGTTGGTGAAAATTGCCCTGATCCGCCAGCATTTCCACGATTTCACTATGCAGAGGCATTGCCCAGTGGGTGCTAGTGAATATGAATGAGCACAATGACGATGGATATTCCGTGGTCGTAGGTTAATGGCTAGACAATTGACTATTAATTGTCCGTAACCTTTGTTTCCATCACTAGGCATGCTTCATCATCATCATCCGAATATAAGCCATCTCCTGGCCTAGTTGCAGTACAAAAGAAAACAAGCCTCTAGATGCTCTTAACAAAGATAGGAAGGATGATTTGGATGTAGTGAAAATTGCGGTTTCGCTGGCCCTTGGAAACTGCCGTGAGTCTTCGCGGTGCAATCCGATGAGAGAAGTTGGGGTTCGTCGATTTATTACTTTACTGGGAGCAATGAGCAATCAATGTCGGATTACGGGCGATACCACAAGAATACCAGCGTGATTCAACCAGTTACCAATAAAATGAGGAAACCTCCAACGAAGAGACACCGGCTCTTCACCTTGTAGGAGAATTCAACTTCTTTACAATGGCACCAGCCCTGAGAGGGTTATTGCTTCGAATATCGATTTCGCAACATAGTTCGGGTAGTTATGTGGATTGAGAGACTCCAAGCACATTAACTAGCGGACCGACGAGCGAAGTTCTTATGTTTGCTGGCTGTATTTCTTTATGAACGACTTTGGGGCCTGGTGCGCTGGTCGTAATTAAAATTCAGAGTAGCTTGAGCAGAAGAGTCTTGCATCGAATACTATGCAATGCGGGGGATCAAACAAACTCTAGGTTGTGTTTTGGGTCTCAAATCGATTTAAAATTTCGAAGATAGTGTTGACTGTGTATGACAGACAAGGTTATCTAGATAAAATGCGCTGGCGGTTTCTTCCCGTCTCGTATTGAATCAATAGCCAGAGCTATATATGTATATGTATGTGCATCACACTGCATTTGCGACAAAGGAGTTACAGTCGCAACACTCTACGAGTCAAGTGTTGGAATGACCCACAAAGTGCTTCGCGGCGCCCAAGTGGGTGTAGACGATGTCGACCGCATCCAGCTTCACTTACTAGAAAAATAGAACCCGTTTATTATTAGTAGCAGGATGAAACGTTAACAACGCATCGATATTGCCTCAATAGACATCATCCGGGCTCACAGGAAAGTCTTCCCCATTCTTCCGGTGATGGATCAAATCTTTATCTCGGCTCAACGGCTTTCTCATATCAAATGCATCTTCTCCGCCTGACATTCCTGTCGGATCATCACTGTAATAGTTCACAACGCGCCTGAAGACCGAATATCTATAGAAAGGGATCGCCATCAGTAGATGAGAGCAGATAGGATAGCAGAAAAGCACCCACCCCATTCCTTTATACATTCCGACAGCAACTTTATTTCCTGCACGCACATATAAATCAACGAACCATGCATCATTGATGTCCGAAGCGCGCTCTAGTGCTTCCGTAAGCCGTCGAGCATGGCCTAATCGTCGCCATGCGGGTGCGACGGTGAGGACGGTAATGTGGCCGTGCCATGGGGTGTAGTGTTCAGAATGACGCATCGAAGGGTGTTGAGCTTCAAGCTTGCCCATTACTAGATGCTCAAGTCAGTCTCTTCGTCATACGGTAAGCAGAGGGGTGACAGTACTATAGCCTACAACATTACCGTCCCGATCTTCGACTACATTAAAAAGGGACGGCCATTTCATAAGATACGAGAGGTAGAAATGCGGATCGTAGTTCTCCGTCAGCGGATCGAGGTTGGTCAGGTTGAGAGAAAGTAGGTCAGAGGCCGTCATGCGCCGAATCGACGTCATTATAGAGGAGAGACACAGTCCGGCGTCCAAAACAGCAAGTCTATTCCATATGCATGTACAAAGTGTGGGTTGCCCAGCTGGTCTGCTCTCGCGGGAGTGGCGGGTGCTTGGCTGGGACCGTTGTGTTTGCGTTTTGAGGCGTTGAAACAAGAGTCGCGACCAGCAAACACACAGCTAGTAAACCGCCAGGAAAAGGTTGTTCTCTACTCCGTACACTGGCACTATTAGAGCTGTCGGCCATGAAACTGTTTGCCTTGAGTGGTTCTCCTGAGTCCCTTGTCTTAAGCAAGTGAATTAATGACTGGAGATTAACGTATCACAACAAAACATGCAGACGTGAAGCTGGGTGAAGCTGGGTTTTGCTCTGATACATTCCACTCATTTTCTTGTTTCTTTTCCTTTTTTATATACTCTCATGAAAAATACTTTTTCTCGTTAGTTTGACACAGCTGGGTCTATTTACACCCGCAGGTCGAGCAATCGTCTCCCAAAAAACAACCAAATGCCATCGTCTCCTAACTCTCCCCGCCGACGGCGCGGACCTTCGAGCCTTGACCTCTCCTCTACTTCACCACAAAGATTTGCTGCAAATGGCTACGGGCAGAGCCCTCCGTATTCCCCACAAACACCGCGAACGTGTATTCCCCAGTCTCCCACCATGTCCAGACGGCGAGTTTCCTCGGGGACAATAGAGCCACCCAGCCGATTTTCGGGCGACTTTGCCTCGGACCTCCACGCGGATGTAGGAGGCGATGGCGATGCTGGGGGGATCGGTAGTTTAGCAGATGAGTTGGCGGAGGCGTGGGACGATGACGCGTATGGATATGGATACTCAGAGGGAGATGCCTCTGGCGTGCAAGATGGAGAGGTCATGATTTCTATTGACGGCGCAAGCCCCTTAAGGACCGATGATCAAGCTTATATCGAGTCGATTCACGATATGGGAATCGGCATGGGTGGAATATCTCAGGGTAACTCAGACTCGGAACATGAACAGCTAAAGCCCCCAAGACAGAAACCAAAAGGACAGTCCCGGCATCGTCGACATGAGTCTTTATATGATGGTTCTGATTACGGCAATGATTCTGACTTTGAGGATCCCGGTGAATTATCACCGGGGTTAGAAGCGCGCATGGCTAGCATTGAAGATCTGGTGAGATGGACCACGGGAGGCGATGATAAAATTGGAGTCGTGGATCAATTTATTGGTCTTTTGCGAGAACTGGTCGGCCAGGCAAGCATTGAGAATAGTGCTAGCAGGTACACGAAGTATGGTCCTCTTCCATATTATCACATACTAACATACTTCCCAGATTGATCACTGCGCACACCTCACTTGCATCGCATCTCACGCATCAAACACGCTCCTTGCAGACCCTTACACATCCGCTCCTTATCTCCTCCTTCCCATCACTTTCCTCTGATGCCATCGACGATCTCGTTTCCCTGATCAACACTCTCTTGCCTAACCTGCCCTTTCCTGACTCAGGCCAGCATCAACTCTCTACCCGCCAACATACTGACTCCAACCACTCCACACACTTGCGCTCAGACTCACAATCGACACCACTCCTCTCTCTTCAATCCCTACTTTCTCAGACATCTGATCTCACACACACCCTACGCATTCTCAATGACACCGTCCACGAGTCCCGCCAACTCACCTCTACCGCCTCTCGGCGTCTTAAGACTGTCCGCGAACTTGTCTTAGATATGAGACAAGAGGATGAGGCGCGCGAGGAGGGTATTCGATGGATTGAAAAAGGTGGTTGGGATGCGCGCATCGCTGAGAGGGAAGCTGGTGTAATTTGCCAGAGCGTCGTGAGTGGGTTTGAAGCTGTATGTGGAGAATGGCGAGACAGGCTATTCGGGGCAGCTGAGGTCACTGTTACCTAAGTATCAACTTTCTTCAAATCCTTTTTCTTATCTTTGAGATATCTATTTGTTTTTTGCACTATTATCGTAACGGCACGACGAATCTTCCATAATTTGCATTGACTGGGGCAAACTTTTGCTCCTCTATTCTACTACTTTTCCTTGTATACCACAATCTGCTATGTTCTTCGTTTACAAGGCAAAAGAAAAAAAGAACTTTGGCCCAAGGTGGCATACTATTCATGTACTTTCCTTTTTCTTGGTTTTCCACCTTGCTCCCAGACACATTTGTTTACTCTATAATTCCCATTCTATCCCTTCATTCAATGTACTGGCACCTACATGAACACATAGATTTAAAAGCGAATCGAGATACGATCTCCTTGAATAGAAGAATAGAGCAATGCCAAAAGAGGTTGGTTCATTTCTCATCCCAATCTTTCATTCTACGTACATCAACCTCATCAACCTCGCTACGTCGGGAAAGAAAATTCAATTTTAAGAAATAATTAGAAATTGTCAGGTGGGTGCAACAAAAATAAACGGGAGCCATGCCGCACCATGTACCATGACCAATTTTCTCTTTTTTTCAACGGTTTTCGCAAAGATAACTCGAATTTGCAGAAATGTGAAGGTGTAAATTGAGATAAAGACATTTGCGTGGAAAATCATGTAGCATACATTAAAACATAATACATAACCGTACATGTTTTGAAAAGCCACAAATATGCCAGGCTACAAACAGGTGGGGGTAGAAGAGGATAGACTAGAAGGCTTAACAAACAGGTTGACAGGCGGAACAGTATTAAATTGAACTAAAAGCACAGAGAATATGCACTTTTGAATCCTGAGAATGCAGAGAAAGCACATGGATAATATTTAACACCTGACCGGAGGAAAAAAAAGAAAAAGGCATCAAAGATGGGGCAAGGGGAAACTGAGCCATAAGGGCGCGTGGAATCACTCTAGGGTAGCAAGAACTTCGTTCATAAAACCGAATCGCTGGCAATTCGCTCTCTACTGCTGCTGTTGCGTCATTCTTGAGGATCTCCACACACCAGGCTTTGACTCCATACGCTTCTCTGGGGGAGCAGGAGACGACGAGGGAGGAGCAGGGCTTCTTGACATAGGTCTTTCCGGAGGAGCAGCACGGGCACGACCAAAATCACGACGATCTGAGGATCCGCCTTGTCGAGCATGCGGCGGAACGTACCCACCTGGTTTCGAAGTGGGGTTTTCCCGGGATGGAGCCGATTTTGCATCAGGGGCAGAAGCGCTATCTTCAGGCTTGGGACGATCCCTCCAAGAAATGCCGCTTCCCCGGCTGGGGAGGTTAAGGCGTGGAGCAGTGCGTTCAGGAGACGAGGCACGAGCTGGAGCTCTTGGCTCCGGTGCTGCGCCAGCCTTGCGAAGAGCGCGCCGTTTTTCGGCGTCCTCCTCCCGTTGTCGTTGAAGAGCGGCCTTTTCATCCAGTGCCCTACATAATCGGTTAGAATTATCATACGCCAAGGGGCAACAGGATACATACCTTCTCTCTTCCTCCCTGGCGGCTTTCTCCTCTGCCAACACCCGTCGTCTTTCCTCCTCTTTGGCAACCTTCTCTTGTTCTTCTCGTGCAATGCGCTCTTCCTCTTCAACTTTTCGACGTTCTTCTGCCTCACGCTCCATTCGCTCACGTCTAATCCGTTCTTGGACTTCTTTGATACGTTGCTTCTTTTTCTGTTCAAATTCCCGTTCCGCTGCTTTGCGGCGCCTTTCAAACTCCTCGTGTCGTTTCTCTGAAACGTTTTTCTTGAAGTCATTGAAAAATGGTACTAGGCGGCTGAGGCGATGTTTAAGGGCGACGTCTTCTTTGTGCTTCAACCGGGCAGTTTCCAAAGTATCTGCCTTGTTCTTCTCATATACTTCCAAATCTCGCTTCTTTTGGTCATCGTAGTCAGTTGGCAAGTGCTTCAATTCCTCCCGGCGGAATGCTCGCTCTAAATGGTCGATTCGTTTGGATGTGATTCTGATTTTTTCGTTCAAATCGTTTTTCTCCTTTTCGAGCTGAGCAAGCTTAATGGCACGGAGGCGATTGGAGTCCAGCTCTTCCAGGTCAATCTGGTTCACATCGATGCCCTTAACACCAGTTTTCAGTTCTTCTAACTGCTTCTTCAATTCTTGTTGTCGGATGCGATCCTGTTCATCCTTCATTCGTTTGCGCTCACGTTCACGATGCTCGTCCAGAAGGCGCTGTTTCTCAGCTTCTTGAAGTTGTTGTGTACGCATTCGTTTGCGGTTCTCTTCCTCCTGCTGCTTTTTCTGTAGCGCATTTGACAATGCTTCTTTCTTCTTCTCAATAATGACTCGCCGAGCAAGAGTCTCTTCGTGCTCTTTTACAGCGCCAGCAAGAGCTCTTTCATGTGCAGCTTGTTTCGCTTTGAGCCGCGATTCATTATAAGATGGATCGACATACATGCAGGTCACATGAAGGGTCTTGGCTAGTCGAGCAAGTTGAGACCGAGCAATTTCAGCTGGGGTATTCTGCAAGCGTTGAACGGAGCCTACTTCACTTTCGGCCGACCCAGCAACACTTCCAGCATGAAGAGCTTTGGTAGAAGAGAAAATATCAGACTCAAATGTTAAGACACCAGAAACATGATCAACGCGAATAGCCAAATCTCCCTTCTTACAACCATTCATGATGAACTTCTCGATCATTGATGGGGTGACTTGGAACGGTTCTGGGAAATGTGCAAGATTATGGACAAACTTCAGCTCAACGGTCTCATAAACCTGCGATAGTTGTTGGAATAACCTAGTAAGAATAACTTGTTGTAGGGGTAGAACATATTTTTCCATTTCAGGGTCGGTACCGATCTGCTTCAGAATAGGCGTAATCTTTTTGCAAATAGATAGAGGATGAAAGTCTACTTCAAGGATATTGTAAAGATCACGGATCTCAGGGCGGCAGCGACTAAGTAAGCCCTTGTTGAGAGCATCTTTGAAAAGGGAAGCACGAGTAGGGGGCTGGGGCATGCCAAGAAGGTTGGTGAGGCGTGTGTTCTTATTCTTTCGCACTTCATCCACATCAACCAATGCTCCGCGGGACCGTGACGTACTGATGACAGGGATAGAAAGAGAGGATAGCAGAACAAAAGAGGCAGCTTTTGTCATGTCCGTCTCCGATACTGATGGGTTATCTTTCTTCGACCCTTGGCCTGCGGCAAGTGCAATCGCAGACTGTCGCAAAAGATTATAGTATCGGTTCCATGCCGCAGCGTGAAAAAGGTAATTATCGCTGACCATAAAAATTCTTGTAAGTTTCTCGTAGTAATTTGCCATCATGATGTTCTTAGGCTGTCGCTTGCTCAGGTTAAGAAGTGTGTGGATATCTTCAACGCTGCGGAATCCCTCCTGCCAGAGTTCCAGCTCAACAGCGACGTTCAACTGTTGAAAGCGAGTATCTAAATGCCGTTGAAGTGTGTCTGGATCACTCAAATTGATCGCGTGCATCTGAGCAGAATACTTGGCGGCATTTTGAACATGGTTTCTGAGCAACTCGCACAATCGGCGAAATTCTGTTTTGCGAGTGTATTTTAAACAGAATTGGAAGGCTTGAAGAGCTGTCGCCTGGTACATAACTTCCAGGCGTGCGTTATTCTTCAAAATTTCCAAAACGGTGCGATAAGTCTCCCAAAGGAACTTGAGCCATGGTGTGACAACAGCCCTATCTGTGCGATCTCTGGATTGTTCCCCGGACACTGTGGCAAGAAGGATTGTCTCTGGAGTCTCAATGGCGTCAAGATCTTCAATATTGGATGTCGGCGCGGCAGACTCAAGTGAGGATTGGATTTCATCAGCCTTAGTCTGAGCTTCGGTAACCTTTTGTTCTGCAAGCTCGATGAATTTTTTAAGAACCATCTAAAATTTCACCTCGATTAGCCTAATCAATTTCCCAAGAAAACAAATAAGGACAGCGCATACCTCAATAGTTCCGACATTGGAGTTTTGTGCAATATTTTTATATTGATACAAGCCATCCTTAGCAGATTTTCCCTTTCTGAGATCGACACACAATTCAACAAAAAGAAGCATAACCGGTTCAAGAGACGCAATAGGACTGCTGCGGGATCTTTTTGATGTGACATGTTCGTGAAGAACAGACAAGGCTGCCGCGGGCTGGCCTACGGCAATGAGCTCTTCGGCTCGCTAAAATCGAAATAACAGTCAGTTCCAAAATCCAGTCCAAAATTGGCCGTGAATCAACATGGCAACTTACCCTGAGAACATTCTCAGGCCGTACATGAGGTATCGGAGGCATGCTGGGCACCCCTTGACTCGAAGGCAGTAGAAACTGTCGACGCGATACAACTGGTTTCAAATATAATTCTAGAAAATAAGTGGTAAGTTATTGCGGCAGCAGCGATGTACGGCCGAGTGCGATGCTTCACAGGCAATCCAACGGGTCGTTGTAGTTGATGGTTGTGGGAGACGAGAAGGCGAAAATTTGCTGTGGATCGAGGCTGCTTACGTTAGCAGAGGGAGTAAGCGACGGGGATGAGTTAGTTAACTAACTAGTTAGTTAGTCATCCAGATTCCAAATCGTCCAACAATATCTATGATCAGCGAAACAATCACTTGAGCTCGCACACTCTATTTGAATTCTCGGCTTCTCCTCTGTATTTTATCACTATATAAACAGTGCTGAAGAATTTGGCTGCAAACTACAATATATACATTACAAATGGACAGAGTGCATATCACCTTCGTCGAGAAAAATAGAAAGAAATAATCGACAGGCAGTATTTCACATTGATTATACAGAGTACATCTAAGTCGTATGTCATTTTTGGTACTTTACCCAGCTTTCCCAGTAATAACCGATTTCCCGCAAGGAGATAACTAGTGATATACGCTTCCTAACATGGACCTGAGGTGGAAAACAATTTCTAATGCCAGGGACCCAGACTCCATTCGTGAAACCAAACTATTGCTCCTTTTTTATGTTCACGGAAGCTGATGCGACCAGCGCGCAATATACCAATAATACCCGCGCCTAAATTCTATATATAGAGAAGGCGACAAGAAATCTCCAAGGCCTAGCTTGCCGTGCGCTCATCTATACCCTGCACTCTACATCAAGCCCCTATAGCGAATGGGTGCGGCTTGGCTCGTATTTACAAAGACCTCTTTGTGGGAGTGCATATGCACATGTAATGCACGCCCCAAAACCCTGGCAGGGAAAGAGAGACCAAAGATCGTACATACCTAAACTTATGGAGATACTATATTTAGCAAAATGCCTATATTCCGCCATATGCCGTAACAATGAAATTTTTGTTATTCAACAAAGCTACACAACACATCAAAATATTATTTCATCTCTTAAATATGCGCCTGAACTTCTATCGAGACTGCCTACACCTTTTGAAAGTCATATGAAATCCTACAGCTCATGTACATACGACACCAGATATGTCGAAGTTTGACTCTTCAGAATAGTTGCTACCAATATTAGTGACAAACAGGCGGCTTTACCCAAATCAAGTGCTATCTATATTAGGTAATAGACAGTATTGCCCTGACATTAAACTCTCAAGGAATTCGGGGCACGGCACTGATGATACTTCTGGGAACTTCAAATGTCTATACGGAGTAGAGCCTCAAAGTAACTGGTATCGATGACCAGTGGGTTAGGGTTAGGGTTAACCTGCTAAGTATCACGCAAGCCTTCACATCACATACTTCCTGCTCAACCTTCATCTGATATGCGAGGAAATAAACCAAACAAGTGCAAACCAGCCAAGCCTGCGCCAAGGATACCCGGACCCATGGAACTATGGGTGGTTCGATTGGGCTTAGTCGGAGTACGAATGGTAATGAAATTTACGAACCAGCTGCCCCTTAGACCAGCTGAAACTGCTATAGCAGAGGCAAGTAGGATCAACAGGGAATAAACCAATGTAGGTGAATTCGAAAATACTAGCGCAGAGATAGGACAACCCGCAGTTGAGACCAGATTTCGCGTGCGTTCAGCCAAAGCTGCTTATATCGGTCGCGACCAAGAGATTGTGGGGTACGTTTCCGTCCGGCCTTGTACCGAAATTTATGGAGACGCAGACGATTGGTGGACGGGCGCATTTGGGCGTGCCTCGGAGCGTAACATGCCCGTATTGATACCTGCGAGAAGGCTAATTTCGCCGCCAATACTGGCTGCAGTGTGTGTTGCTGTCTCCTGGTTCGCCATTTCGCTCGTTCTCCAACTCAAAGAAGAACTCTCTCCAGCCCTCACTACCGCTACCTCACGCCTACCACCCGTCAACCCCCTGAATCGTTTCCACCTCAGAGCCCAGCGATATTGGATCAGTTTATACTGAGCTGGCCCTCATATCTTCAATCCCTTCTTTGCGACCTCCTGAAGCCCACTACCGCCGCGACCCGACCTGTGAGATTCACAGTCCTTGCATTGAAGTCTGGGGGATTGTCGCTGGCAGATGGGCCATCAGCCGCGCAACATGCCTGCCGCTTACGAAAACTTGCGACCTAGGGGGGATGGGAGAAATAATCGCCAGAATATGGCCGAATTGAAGCTCAGACGATTGAATGAGCTCAATGCGCGATTGAAGGAAGACCTAGAAAGGCCGAGAGTAAAAGTTACTGAGGCTTCAATGTCGTATGTATTCACGCTTTGATCCCAATATGCTGAGCATCAATTTTAGTAGCCATTCAAACTAACTGTTCTTTCGTCTAGCCTCATCAACTACTGCAACAACACGCGAGATTTTATGGTACCATCAGTGTGGGGCCAGGTATTCATTGCGCCTTTCACACACATTTTACATTGTGATGCTGACAAGTCGATCTCTTTACCTAGGTTGAGAAACGAGAAGATCCCTACACGCCTCAACAATCCGCTGGCTGCTGTATAATAATGTAGATGGTCATTAGCTCTTATCGACTTTCGCCTTCCTTCCTAGCCTTGCCTCCGACACTTTCACCTGATACACACAATCTATTCCGATTCATCGTACCCGATTCAGTCGGCCTTCTTACCGATCCCTTATGACCACCCGAACCTCTTTCACGCCGCACTCCGACGCCTTTCATTGAATCTATTCATGTTCTGTCTGTACTGAAATGAGCATGATATTTTAAAGACTTTTGAATGCGCATTTTTTTTTGCGCCACGAAAGCAATGACCCTCCTTGTCAAGATCCATATCCGGTAACCTTATGGAGCATACATCCCAGACAGGCAAAGGAAGGCATTTTCTTTTTGGTCCACGTTACGTTTCCGTGGTCCCTTTTTATCGGACCTATGCTAAGACACATGGTTTCTTACCTTCCTATCATTTCTATTTTGACCGCGTTGCTGGGCCGCTTTTTTTTCGCTTTTTTTTCAAGATCCGCGGTTGTTCACCATTCCTGATATTTCCTTTTGTTAACGGCATCATTTCTTGCTTAGTGTTGGTATAGTTTCCCTTCTCGATCGATTTTTCTTTTTTTCTTTTCCTTTCTTTAGCTTCGTGTACTCCCCATATTCTGCTTTTTGAGCATTTATCCCTCCCTTTCCTAGTTTCCACTGCCCCAAGGATCGTGAGACTCGCTGGATCAACGTATCCTTGAATCTCTCTTATGTAAAATAGTTTACCGGCCACGAACGAGCAGCGGCAGCAACAACAACGACAAGAAAGGCAATTACCTATCTTTTAACCCACCTTTAGGGCGTTGATTTTGGCATTCGAGTGGCTCGATTCAGGTTTGGTTTCGCAAAAGCAAGGTGCGGCTGTGTCATACATACATCACCCTCTAGTGATTGGAACCGGAGACCCAAACTACCATTGTTGTATATCCTCCTGCTGCACATAGTCTCTAACCCGTTTTAATTCCAGACGTTTGTTCCATAAATAGAATAATTATACTGGTCACATTTTTGTCGCCGTTGAAGTTGCCTCGCCGTTGCACCAATCGATGTGTGCCCTTTTATGACACATAATATGTAGAATCTGATCATGGCGGATAGTTCGGGGAGGCAAAATAGATTGCTGTTAAACTCCTCGATTTTCCCCTTGATAGCGAAGGGTGCTATGGCAGGCCAGACTTGGGCCCCACTTGTCCTCTCTTTGCCACTCAACGTCAACTCAGTTTCTCGCAACTTCATCCCGCCAGAAGCACAATCTCGCGCGCTCAATTAAGCACTCCCCTGCTTGACTGTCTATTGATCATCTTTGAGCTTCCAATATGGCGTCTTATGGACCACCGCCTGCAGCGGGGTACATAGATCCCGAGATTCCTGAACAGGTTGCGACCGCGCAGCTTTCAAATTCTCTCTTCAGAGGGGCTGCAGTACAAGTACAGCTACCACGGGTGACAATACAGTACTGTACGCAGTGCCGGTGGATGCTACGAGCGGCTTATGTAGGTATCTACTATCGGTGATATCTGGCCAACTGATATACGAGCTTGTGGGAGCGCCATGGCATACTTTGGGCGGACCAGAAACACCGCCTTCGACATAGTTACAGGATTTCTTCTTTGCGCAAATTGCACACAGATTGATAGACTATGCGGTCCACACATATTGATTATCCCGCCTATCCACGCGTCAAACCCCGGTTGCCTTGATTTCCCACGACTGTCCACATTCCTCTCCGCCTGACCTTCATTTTCATGCATACGCTCCACCTTTTTAGATCAGAAGCTGACACCATTACTATTAGTACGGCCAAGAGCTCCTCTCCACCTTCTCCACCATACTAGGCGAAGTTGCCCTGATACCCAGCACCAGCGGCACCTTTACCATCTCCATCTTGTATAAATCTGACGCCGACTTTGCCACCCAGGAAACAATGCTCTGGGATCGCAGACTCAATGGTGGATTTCCGGGTATAGGCCCAAAAACGCTGCCTTTACTTGTCCCCAACAAAATTTAGATGCTAATATACTCATGTTGATTATTATATACAGAAACAAAACAGCTGAAATCCCTCGTTCGAAACATCATTGACCCAAACCGCGGACTAGGCCACATCGACCGTGCCATGGCTAGATCGCAGCTCCAACAACAGCAGCAACCTCCAATTGAAAATACTACTGAAGAAATGCAACAGCCTGCAGTAATGACTGGTGCAGCGCCGCCACCACCAGTGATGGCTGTACCTCCTGACGAATCTGATGTATATAATAACGAAAAAGCAAGTGTCAATAGTGACATCTGTGAGGATTGTCAATGACAAATTTTCTCTGAAAGCATTTTTTTCCTGCGGCAATATCCCCTAGCATGCCCGATGTATTTTGGGATGCGGAGGATCCGTTATTCCTGGGTACTCGCCAGATCCCCAGCCGCTGATGCGCCTTGTCGTGTATGCTTTCCTCTAAACGTTTTCAATGCCAACCATACCATTCTAAAAGGTGCCAGATGGCGCCCTGGACTGAACTCTGTAAGACGCATATTATTTTGCTTCGATTTTACTGAGCGGAATTCCCCTTTGTTGTCCTCGAGGCCACAATTCATTGCAGCCAAATTTGCCATCAAATTGAAACCCTTAGGATATATCCAGGTGAAACTCAAGTGGTAGTTTAATATATACATTTACAATTGACATCAAAAATTCATATTTTACATGTACATACATACAAAAGATTAAGAATAATCATCATCATAATGGTATGAAAAGGTCGAGTAACAAACTGACCGGGCCTAACTAGGCCACATCAAGCCTTTTGGCTAAAATCCGTTCCATATTCAAAAACTCCTTCATACGCGAAGAGAACCGAAAAGGTAAAGCGACCGGCCCACATAACCAGTACGTCCCGAATCTGCTCAAATGAAACACGACTCCAACTTCCCCACTGCCAGAAGAAGATGTATGTCAGAGAATATGCACGGAAGGGTATGTATGTATGTACATATTTTAAGAAGACAATGCAGTAGGAGCCATATAAGGCCTGGGCGGGTGATAGAACATGAAAAATAAATAGGGGTTCCCGTGTTGTGTAAAAAATAATATCGTGGGTCAGAAAATTCGGAAGGATGATAGACCCCCATTATATCAACAGAAAATAATGCGAGGAATATCCTAAATAGGCTAAATATATAAAGCGTGGAAGTGACGATAGCCCTGAGTAATGAATTATCGAGACTGCTCGTTAGGGAGAGGAGGAGTTTGTTGCTTATGCCGTCTCCAAAACGCCAGTCGCAGTCGTGATCGCCGACGAGGCAACACTCGGCCAGTCGGGGGACCACTGCTATTTACTGTGGTTTGTTGTGGATCGGAGACAGTATGATGGGCTGGGAGGGGTGGGCGTGGGTCAGGAATGTTGGGAGTACCTCCATAGGTGGCCGAGGGGTGATTTAGGATAAAGCCATTATGATGATTATTTCCAAATCCCTTGTCAAGAAACGAGGACATAAAGCTTGCTGTTCTTCCCAGTGAAGGGCGGCCATCTTTCTCAGGTTCAGATTGACGGCAATGACGACTTGACTCAACCGGTATGCCAGCAGTCGAAGGACGCCTGCACCCCATATTGTCATCGCAAACACCATCACCAATACTCGACTCATAGCTGCTTGGTGCATCAGGTTGAAGGATCTGTCCGCAGGTCGGACTACAAAGGTTTTTCTCATCGTAGCTGTTGCTTTCCGCCGTTATTAAACTGCTGGCTTGTGTAGTAGACGAAACGGGGGTCGTAATGGTATTATTTGTATAGGAACTCCTGCTTTGATTTCGGACGATATTTGTGGATCGATTATGTTGGTTGAATACGGACGACACAGGACTAGCGCCAAAAGGACGGTGAAATTGACGGCTCTCTGAATCACGCTGAGGTCTGTTGCTGACTGCAGATGCAGATAGTGCATTGAACGTGTTTTGATCAATTTTTTCATGATCTTGCGTCTCATTGGCCGTATTAAATAATGAGGGAGGAGTGGCATTGCTCACAGCTCGGTCATTGGTGTCACAATCCGACGAACGTCCTATTCGAGAGGTCGAATTGGGCTCCAATTCCTTCAGTGGCTTCTCAGGAACTTTGTAATATACCGACGTGGGATTGTATTCCTCGGCCGTATTGTCTCGTCCGGGAGTATTATCTTCAAGTGACAGTTGTGAAAGTCTTGTTCCTGAGTTTTGATCTACTGTCTCCTTATGGCGGTCGATCAACTTCTGCCATATTAGCTTATTGCGCCTGATTTCGTTGGAGGCGAATGACATATCGGGAAGGATGTCAGTAATTCCATCGAAGAGTGGCAGGGCAAATATAGTCATAAACCCTATTTGGCCGTTCGCCTTCTTGATCGAGTTTCCCAGTTCTGGAGGCCCCCCAAATAATGCAGTCTCCATTCCAATCGCTGCCTCCATTGTTCCTTGATTGGCAAACTCTTGCTGAAGTATATCCGTCCACCTCTCTGCGATGTTAAAAGGGCGAGCCTATTAAACGAGGGGAGTTAGCATGTCCCAAAGACTCTTAGGTGCAACCCAAAAGTCAAACATACCACGTTGCTAATATCGGCACATTTTATCAGGAGAGCACATAACAAAGAGCGATGGCTCTCAATTTCTTTGGATTCCCAATTGCAGGTGGCTCGATTATTAGACCGATACTTCTCTTGTAGTTGTCCCAGAGACTCCATGAACTCGTTATGAATCCCCATGTCAGTAGCAAGAATCGACTCAATCATTAGCTTCCGCAGTCGAACGTCTTTGAAAACGGAAGGCCAGTGGTTTCGAAGGATCTGGGAGTATGCGGCGCAATGAAAGGCTTCAAGTACGGACTTGTCATTGTAAAGCTGTGCAAGTGGAGCGTTCAATTTCACAAGGAAAACATTATTGACACCAGGATGCCCAACGTCATGGCCGATAGCCGTGATGAGTAACGTAAACGCGTCGAAAGGTCGAAAGAGCGAAGACATACCACCCTCGGTTGATATGCTCTTGCTCTCAAAAGGAAACGGTGGAAGGGCGCCAATTTTAACAAGGAAGTAGAATAGGGATTGAAGCACATCGATAGCGTGCCGGAAATTGTGGTAGAGAACAAAAGAATTATAGGCCGCACGAACAGATAACAGGAAAGATCGAATTTCCTCTGTACTAGCATTAGTTATGAACTAAAGGGTGAGAGCTGGCTAACTTTTTTCTTTCGGTCATACCTGTTGATATCCTCCATGGTTCTAGATCTGGCATTTTCAACGCATGCTCGAGCATTACGCACCCAGCATGGACCATCTCGTCATCAGAAAAATCATGCGAAGCAAAACTCCACCTTCCAAGTTCTCTTTCAACCAGTAATTCGCGGTCCTCTGTCAGAGACAGTTGTCCAACCTGGAAATCCTCGATGGCTTCCTCAGGATTGCATATTCGTTTCATCAATTTTGAAACCATGGCCTCTCGAAGATATGCATAAGGCTGCTGGTCATTGGAGCCCACCCATGATTGTCGGCGCACTTTTCGGTTGGCCAAAAACCGTGCCCTGTCCTTCTGGGCAGCCTTTTGAGTTCGATATGCCTGTGAAACAAGAGCCCTCACCCGGGAATTCTCAAACGGGTAAGTGAGAACATCCACTGCACCAGCATCTAGGCAGCGGCGTATTTGCTTTGCTTCATTTGTCGCCTGTGGCCCGTTATTTGAATATTTCGTCAACCCCTCACCCTGAGCGACCTGCTCAGAAGAGCCACCATTTTTTTCTTTCACATATCGTAGAATAGCTACGAGGACAATATTATTGGGTTCTTCTTGGTCTTGAACATCGGTAGAAATTCTAGAAAGGAGATGGAAGCCATATAATTCTTCTGATTCTGTAGAAAAGGTTGGATTGCGTTTTAGAGGAGAAGGTGAACTGCCAAGCGGCGACAAGTTGTGGGCGACCGATCGCCGGTGTATGTATTGCGAATCATCTTTGATAGCAATATCAATGAAAGCGAAAATGGGTACACAGGTTTTACTCGACTCTTCGTGTAACTCGGCAAGCTTGCTAGCGAACGATTGCCCAGAGTTGCAAAGGTACACTGCATCTAATCAGCCAATCTTCTTATTCGACGCGTCATGAAGGCGGAGCTAATAGGATCCGTCGAGTTCATCGGTTCCAACAAACACTGACCTTGTTTACAGATAGCTAAAATCTGCTCTATATTGCTAGCGATTTCAGGGCAGTCATCTAGCAAAGAAAAAGGAGTAGATGGGGCCGAATCGTGTTCTGATGTTGCAATCCATCGTTCGTGTACAACTCGTTCATCGACATAGACGGCGCGACATTGTTCCCGATCCATGCTTGGGTTGAGGAATATGGATCTGTAAGCATGTCATAAAACCATTAGTAAAGACAAATAAGGGACGAGCTTCGGGTTTGCGTAATGGCGAATTCCAAGGGAAGATGCTTGTTACATTGGCTACCACTGTTAACCAAAGGAGAGGGATTTATGTACTCATCAGACGAAAATGAGTAAATCCACACATGGGAAAAATTCGCGAGTAAGAAATTTTACCTGGAGGCAGGAAGAGTGAGTGTAAAGATCTCATTGCATCAAGTCTTATAAGTCATGATCACAAGGAAAAGCTGGCGCAGGACGAATGCAGCAGCGAGGTGGAAATTGAAACACAGGCTAGAACTGTGTGGAGGTAGTAGAAGTTCGGCTGTGCAAAGTACAATTTCAAACGCATTAAGTTTCAAAACTGGCTTACCTGCCTTATTTGAACGTCTTTCTTCCGAGTCACTATCCTCTTGAACTCACCAGTCTCTAGTCTTTAATTTTCTCTCTTATGTGGCTTGTTATAAAACGAAGGGAGTCGATATCTCTCTTTATTTTAAAGAGCAAAATCCTTCGTTTGATTTGATGACTCCAGTGTAGCCTCAAACACCTGGTTTGCACACAAATAAAAGGTGATGCTGTGTTTTTCTTTTTAAAACCCGAATGAACTTATTTCCTCATTGACCAACTCCTGTCATATACTCAACCAGGGCAAAGAAGTGTAGTATTAGTGTTCCAGCGGCGCCCGCGTCGCCCGTGAATAGATCGAATCGGTATGCGGAACATCCGCGCATTCGAGGCAGAAGGTACGAGCCCGTGCGACTGAGAACCAACTTTGGCCGGCTTCCACAATCGTGACGGTTTTCGCAGAGGACCCACAGGGCGTTGATGGCAATTAATTATACATGCATCGGAGCGGCGAGGGATGGAACGAAGCGAAGCGGGCTGTGTGGCTCGAGTCTTTTGTGAAGGCAGCCTTGTTAGAAGGCAAGAAATAACTTGAGGTGAGGTTGGAGGATTAGAATTGGTGAAGAAGGTAAATTCCGAGCGTTACGTAGGGACTCTTCTAGTGAAAAATTAGAATTAGAATGATATGTCCCTTGTCGTTCGATAAAGTGCTCCAAAACAACGAGAAAACGTGGACACTTGCCCTTGCACCACAGTCGAAGACCAGGTAAAGCGGCGAGGGCGCAAAAGTGTGGATTACGGCTTGATATAGTAGAGTATTGTAGGTAATAAAGCGCAGAGGCAAACGTGCAGGAAAGGGAAACGATAAGGAGTGTCAAGAAAGCGAAGCCGATTGGGGATGGGGAGCGGTTGGAGTCACGCTGGTGGAGGGAGAATCAAGGCCCAACGTCGAGCGTCAGACGGACTGCGACATAACCAGCGCCCGCCGGGTGAAGAGGGACGTGGAGAGAGTGCGAGCCAAGCAGTTCGATAGCATGGATTATGGAAGGAAAGGACCCACGCGCAGGGTTGCCAAATACCGCTAGCGAGTTGATCATAATACGTGACTGTGACGGGACATGACTGTACGCCGTGCCGTATCGTACGCCCGTACCGCCCGAAGCAGACAACGCGCAACCCAGCAGTCGCCTGTGTGCGCGTGGGGAAGGCCGCTGGGCCGCCCTAAGGCCAGGGAGGCCCTGTGTTCCTCGGTATCGAGCCCCGACGCTGTTCTCCTTCGTGCGCAAGGGCTGTTGCGGGGACCACTCCGCTCAAGGAACGACTCCTAGGGTTCAGAAGGGGAGGCACCGAAACCTTCACCTAGCCGTTGGTCAAAGAGCCAATAAACGGGGATGATCGTCCGCTGCTGACGAGCCTCCGCGCCGTCACACGCTCAGAAGCGCTGATCGGCTGTCCTGTGCAAGTGGCATGTTACTTAAAAAAAGGGTGTTCTGTTTGCCTTCGAAGTGCCGAACTGTTGTAGGTTGAACTTGAAACAGTCTGCCGCTTGGTGTAGTTACAGTTCTGAGGAACATCTGGAGAAAGACGGCTCGGAGGGAACAGGGAACATACACCGGTTCCCACAACAGTCCTTTTGTTCGTACAACAGGAGGGGCAATAATAATGAAAGATGAAGCGTTACCACTTCCAAGCTTCTACTAAATCCCTTAGTCGACCAATACCAGCTACTAAATTGACGTTGAATGAGCCCACATGTTGCTCCGACCATAATTGCGACCATAACTTGCCTTGTGCCATATCCGTCGCCCACTGTGATGCTTGAGGCATCCTTCTAGCCAGGGAGCCTCGATTATCATTATTATTATTATATTGAAAGCTGGCAAAAGTTCCAGTTTAAGCTCCCTGGGCCTCCTCCCTGCCACGTGGTAGGCTGGCTCTCGTCACCCAGGCCCTCGCGTCGCCTTGTCAAGCACCTGCTGTCCCCATAGCCCCATATCCGAACCGCTCTTGGGTTGCTTTGACCTGCCTTCCCTCCTCCAGCACAAAACGCGGACTGACGGGAATTGCAGATCACGCTTGCGAAACGAGGCCTTCATCGAACAATTCCATGACTTGTTGATCTCTGGACCTCCAGCCTCTTGAGGCCAGGTCCAGCAGCCTGGGATATCTCGTATTTTTGAGCCGGGGGGGTCGCTACTTTCACCATTCATGACACTACTGGTTCGCTATCGGAGACAGAACAGGCGGAGGTATGATGAAAGGGTACGAAGATGAGTTTCTTTATGTTCAGCTTTTTGATATTTACTCTTGACATAATGACATCCGACACCTCTATTTGTATGTCCACCATTTTACCCATCCTTGCAACTTTTGTGCTGCCGATCAACGCTAATCCAAAGCAACTGTAGCAATACAAAGGGACCTTCTGGTACCACTAACAACCTACCGAGCCGTTAATACGGCACTGGACTCTGTATTACAGGTAGTTTTACGCATTATTACTCCCTACAGAACACCGTCCCTGAGTACATCCAGGCATCCAAATATACCAGCCAAAACAAGGTTGGATTTTGGAAAAGGCCCTTGCTTTTTTGCATGGTGTGCAAAGGGACCAGCGATTGAAATAGCAATCAGTTAAGAGAAGGCAACTTGGGGCCTTTTTAATCTACTGATTAATTATATCTGAAACGATCAAGTCGTGTTTGCACATATGAGCGACACAACAATAGAATTGGCAAATCAGAGGGACCAGCAGATTTATGCATGCATATATGTATATGTATACCACTTTTTGACCGCCTTAGCCAGCATTTATTGATTTTGATTATCTTATTAAAATGAGATATTGACAGAGATAGATGGCATCTTTTATGGTTATGAGTTTAAATTATATATTGGTGTTGACGTCAAATGAATCCGTTGGACTGCGGACTAATAATATCACTGCTGTTTCCTTGCGAATGATACTGTGGGGATTGCCCGATATCGCAGTGGAGAATTCTACTTACAGGGTAGTATGTTTAGAAGAGATCGTTTAGAACTAATCTCGGGTCACCTTAGCTAGTTTTGTCTGCATATCTAGGTTAGGCATTGAGTAGCACTACACCCAACAAGGAAAAGCTTGATCAAAATCGCATGGGTTCAAGAAGCCCCAATTAATTCTATTGTCTGCATATCTGCATATTATTGACTCGGATCTAGATCCGGTAGTACCGGCCCTGCAGCATCTAAGATATAACTTTCAATTTATCAAAACACAGATATTATAACATTCGTACGGGTAGGATATTTTCCTGGATATCCTGCTACATGAACGAAGCGAATTAAGGATTAATTCCCATTGATTACCTGTTGGGATGAGGGGAGTTGGGACCGACAGGTTCTTGAAAAGAGAAACAAGCACCACGGTCAGCATCCGCTGGTATTGTGTAAAGGGGGACTACTGAACAATAAAACCAAGTCAAGGACCGAAAACCCTACACCACGCCTTTCGCATTTCAAGAAACTCTTGCACCCAGTCGAGCTTATTTAAAAGAAAGCATATGAGCCGTCATTAATAACGTTGAATGGGGAAGTGCTTCAGTTGTACTAGACATTGCGTAATGACCAAATGTGTTGGTTGCACCGTATCGGGATAAGAGGTGAACAGAGTGTGCTGTATTGGCTGGTAATAAACAGCATTCTAGAATAATGCGGGGAAATCTCGACAAACCAAGCCAATCCCACAGGCTTCTGTCAAGCTTCTAGAAGCCTTCCAGACGCGCCCTAGCGTCCCAAGCATCGCTCAATGCTACTGAAAAGGGAATGGGCGCGAGGATCCTTGCTGGGTTCATAAGTCATTCCGAGCGTCAAATGCTCCTGTTACGACGTGGTAGCAGAGCTAGTGGGCCATGTACGCTGGGGCTGGACGATGGTGTCCATCACTCTGGATTCCTGATTGCGAATAAATAACTACCATTATTTGGCTTGGGTATTCTGCCGTATAATGTTTTCTCCGGGTAGTTGAATCCATAAATACCGTACGCACACTACCAGTTGGGGCCGCAGGCAGAGGTCGGGTAATAAAATACCTAGTCTGAGGGACCTGTCACATTCTTCATGCCCTTGGACATGCACCCTGTTCACCAGCAAGCCAATACGGGACGATACAGGCCTGTACACCAATCAGTCTAGTAACTTGACTCCATCCGTCGATCATTGTTGGCTAAATGTGCATTATAGATCACTGATTGGCTGTCTCACCACGCCACAGGAAGGAATCGAAGCCAAAGGAAAAAAATTAAAAAAAAAAAAGAAGAAACAGTGCAACATGAATGGACCAAACATATCCACTTGTACGGGCAACCAATGTTTTTTCGCCGTTATTTTACCCTCTACCAGTCTTTCCTGAGGTGTGTCAAGGCCTGTACTTTACTGTTTTCAAAATACACCCATACGTAACATACGTTTGTAATATTACGCACAACAAGGGTCACTTACACTATACTGGTCCAGAATGTTATCTGCACAGTTCTGAATTTTGTAAACCCCAAAAGGCGGCCAGGGCATCAGGGAAAACAAGAATATAAACCCAGAGGAGTCGTCGGAATTTTGGTCTCGGACTGTTGGGACACCGCAGCGCGACCCCTCTTTTGTGGAAGTCTTTGGGCGATCCAAATCCTCCCACTATTTCAAAAACTCAAAAAAAAAAATGAGTAAAACAAATCATTCCAATGTACCAGGGTTCCTGGTGTTATGCACAGGAAGCCGTTTTGCCCCTCAGGCTGTTTTCTGCCTTCTGAACTTTTGTTCCAGATGATTTAATCACGATGATTCGCTCTGCCGGAAGAAAGAGATAAGACCTTTCATGTGTGCGCTCTGGCCCTTTCGTCAATCGGGCTTCTTCGACGCCTCGTCCGTATTGGACCCAATGAATAATGGGCTGCAATTCAATTTTTGCCATCTAGGCTCTTCGAGGATCATTTAGAGCCTGGCCTGGCATTGTATGTATGCATTTCTTTTTTTTCTTCCTCTTTTTTCGGCGCCGAACCCGGTATGCTTCGGAAACCGTCGCCTCACGGGAAACATTCACAACACTCTCAAAATATTCCTTTTGCATAGTAGTTACAGAGACCCTGCTCCATCCATTACTATTGTGAGGCGCAATATCTGGCATTCTGCATCTTCGCCGTGTTCGCCACATCTTAAGAAAGCTTGTTGCGTGAACAGAGCAACGCATGCGGGAGAACCCCCAGAAGAACCCAATTTATTCACTCATCAAGTTCCACGATCATTTGGCGCTCTACAGAGCAAATCACTATTAGCATTGCCCCTGGCTCTCTTGTTCCGCAAACAGAAAGTATCTTTGTGCACCTCTGAAAGAGAGGAAAGAGGAGGACATACCCCAGAGTTTGCTTGCAGAGGAAATAATAACCTCAGCCTTGCGGAGAAGTTTAGCATTCAGCCGCTCCGCTTCTTTCATCTTATCCTCACCCTGGCGTGATTTGCCGTTTCGAGGTTGTCCCTGGCATCGCATCCAAGGTTAGCAACAATGAGGTGAATACATTTGTTTGTACGTATATACGCAGCAGCAGTAATTATAATAAAAATAGTAACAAAACCTACTCACCATCATCAGTACGGGCACTAAATCCTTCCCTTCAGCTTCAGCCAGTGCTCTCAGGGTCTTGAATCCATTCTCCCATAACAACCTCGCCGTTCGACTCTTCACATACGTCACCTGCGCCAGCTCCAAAAGGTCTGCCCTTGCGCCAGCTTGTAGTCGATCACGCATATGGTCGAGAACAACCGCAAGCATGTCCCACCCCATTCGCTGACAGAACTTCACCATACCCGCGGCGAAGCCGTGGCAGATCTGAGTCAAATTCTGCACGTTGCCACGCGGGGTGCGGTATTTTTGAGCCACTGCTGACACAGGCACCTCATTGCTGAGATCACGGAGTTGGAATGCCGTGTAAGCCCGCTGATAAATCCTGCTTAAGTTCGTATCTAGCGGCATACCTCCTCCTTGCGCCCTAGAAGTAGTCGAGGGATTAGCTACTGGTCACTAAACGCATATAAAACATTAGGTCTTACATTGAATTAACAAATGCTGGCTTAACACCCATATATTGCAAAGCACGACACCCACTATCATCAAGGCCATTAATCTCATCGCGAAGGACAGGCCAGTCGATGTCAATGCCGGTCCCGGATTGAAGTGGTGCAAACATATAAAAGATGTGCATTTCGCCATCCATTACGAAAGCTTGAAGTGCCTGTTTGAGTTGCTCATGGATGAATATGCCATCCTCTGGGGTAAAAGCAGACGCAACAATTGCCTGGCCAAGTCGAGTGGGTTCGTAGGAACCATCAACGGTTATATTAAGTAGATGTGAGGCTACTAACTCTTTGAGAGTTGAATTAACCAAGTCAAAAAGTTCCGCTTCCTCTACACTCTGGTAGAGGAGTGAGGATCTGATGTAGTCGTTAATACCTTCGCGCCCTGAGACAAGGCGGGTCGCAACGGCTTCTAATAACGCCCTTTATAATCGTAGCGTCCGTATTAATATATCGCAGCTAGATATTCAAAAAGCCAAGTACTATAGCATACCGTTCAATTCCCCTTTTTTCTGGCGATAAGCCACTGGCAATAGCTGGCATTTCGGCATCAAGCAGATCAAGAACTGCCTCAAGGTCTTCTGGCGTACAACATAAGAACGTCTCCCCGACTTCGTCTTTTCCTTTACGGCCAGCTCGACCTCGCATCTGTCGTCTGAATTTTTCGGTTATTAATTGTACCAACCAAAGCAACACAAAACCAATGTACGTACAGCATAGCAGGGCCAACAAGATCACGGCCCATTCGAGCACCGCAAAGAATTACTCTCCTAGCTGGTAAATTAATTCCAGCTGCCAAGCTGCATGTAGCAACTAGAACCTTAAGAATGCCTCGGTCATATCCTTCTGCAATTAAATCTCGTTCTTCTGTGGTTAAACCGGCATCTACAGTAGGTGTTATTACAAGGTTCAATTCATTGAGGCGCCGGCAGTGATAGGGAGAGGGGATACTAACGATGAAAGGCAACGCCTTTAATAACAGTCTTTTCAAATACTGGATCGAGACCACATGGAAGACTTTGCAAACTTGCCACGAGATCCATGCGTTTTTCTAGAATTTCTGGATTTGACATACTCTCATCCGGCATTGCATCACTGATAAGCAGCGCGTTTGCATGGCAGGCTTGCCTGCTCCCACAAAATACCAGCGCACCGTATCCAGAGGTCGCAGTTTCCAAAGCCAATGACACCATAGCATTAGGAATTGGGCGTTCCAATTCCTTATACACAGACTGAGAGATTTCTCTCACAGCGAGTACCCCATTATCGGTGGCGTTGGATTTATTCAGTGCGAGTGCTGTGCGCAAAATTTCCTTTGAATTTCCGGCCGGATAAACCAAATTTTCATACACAAGAAACTCTTGAACTGGAATTGGGCGATAGTTCGAGATATAATAGTTTGCATGGAGCCATTTTGCCAGTACTTCTGTGTTCTATTCCAAAGATTATCAAAAACGAACGGGTATCTCAATGTGCTGCAGCACACGATGCAGCATACGACGTACCGACAAAGTAGCGCTCATGCCAACAATTTGGATATCTTGCTGAAGCAGGAGCAACTTCGATACCATAATTTCAATCAAATAACCACGATGCTCGTCATCGAGCATGTGAAGTTCGTCCAATACAACAATGCCCAATTCGTCAATATTGCACTCTTCAATAGCAGAGTTCACGATCATATTAGCCTATATTTTTGTTAGTTGAATTAAATCTGCGGAAGAACCAACAACTTAATTGATATCCACGGACCTTCTCAATTGTGCATACGGCAATATCCGTATCCGACCATGTACTCCTGGATTTGCTCCCTCCAAAGAACCCCGTGACACGAACAGAGCTCAGCGGTAACTTTGTGTGCGAAGGTGGCTGTGGAAATCTATCACTCTGCTCCACACACTTCTCCACACCTTCTACCAGCTGCCGAAGCCATTTCAACTTCTCCTGCACCAGAGCCACGTAAGGAAGGACAAGTATAGCTTTCTTGCGAGGGTTGTCAATGATACGCTTCAGCATCAGCACATCTGCCACTAGGGACTTCCCTCCTCCCGTAGGGGCGCTGTAGACCAAGTTCTTCTCGGCTGTAAGATGACCACGTCCAAGAAGACACGATGCCTGCCAAGGGTATATGCAGTTCACACCCATAGACTCAAAATTGGTTATGAGGCGCTGGGGCAGTCCATACCTGGGGTGCCGTAGGGAAAGTAGAGGGTTCTGTGACGGACCAGGGGTGCTGGAGACAACTTTGCGTTGGGTGTAAGTTGCGAAATCCTCCTTTGGCAGGACTGCATCTGGTAATGTACGTATCTCGCTGGCCACAAGGCGCTGCTTGTTTGGATTAATGGGCGTGGTACGGGATAAACCGACTTGTGCACGACCATTGTGAGTTTTTTGCGACTGAAGGAGCTGACGGGCAGAGGTGAACGGTGACAGGGTTTCGCTCTCTGATCGAGAACGCTTTACGCCTGCAGCAGACGCTGAGTACAGCTTTTGCTTTTGGGCAATCTCAATCGATGTTTGAAAGCCAGCTGATTGAAGGCCCCGAGTAGCATTGGAACTCATGGCACAACTCCAAAAAATGGGTTCTGAAATTTGGCTAGCAACTACCAAGAGCCAAAGCCGGCTATGCTAGCAGATAAGGGCAGCCCTCTAGTCATTTCTCCATAGACATCCTGTTCGTCTCGCCGTCGCTATCCCTCTGTTTATTTTCACGCGATGTTGATATCAGGCTGAAGTTCCGAGGTATTTTTCCGGGTCCGGACTCCGATTACGTCATTTTCAAGACTCAGCAAAGTCAAAATTTGCCAAGTAGTTACTTCGTCCTCACCACTCTTATGACCCAAAATCCGCCCTTCGCGGCCTATGTCATGACATTCTTATTTCAAAACTGCCAACTAGCTTTCTGCCTCTCCAGCCTGTTTCAGTCATACAGGGACCACCATTGTACCATCAACTTCCTTTTTTTTTTTCTTTTTTGACTCCGCTGGAGAATTTTAAACACACGATTTTGATTTTTTTCATTGTAGCACATACTCCATAGTACTTTTTCATTTACGTCAACCTTTATAAAAATTATTCCGCTTAACAAACCGTTTGGACTTAATGCATTAATTTCATAACAGTAGGACATCTGTTTATGATATATTGGTATATTGAAGCGAGTGTTGTTAATGGAGGAATAACAGCGTGTGCCCTTTATCAAAAAGATCTGGTCTTTTGGATTATGCTGGGTATATGGTGTTAAATTCTTTAGATACATACTGCATGCGCTGATAGACTTGTTTGATTGCATACCATGGTGTAGTACATGTGTAATTATTTGACAAGCGAGATTGTCACAGGCTAAGGGACAAAAAGGCATGGGTTTAATTGGAAACAAAATAATTCTTAGTATTTTTAGAAAATATCTTCCTAGGTGAAAGATATTTCAGATCAATAATGTGTTCAGATTAAGATCGATCGCTGCAACTACATCGTCATCTCAGTTTCATGAGGTTAGAAAATCTCCAGAACAAAAGAAAGAAGAGTTCGAGAATCACTATCAAGAAATATATATACTATCAAGAATATATGCTGGGTCTCATCAGAAAAAGTCAGGCGATACCGCCATTATGGGCAGTGATGTTACCCGCCCAGACGCATTTGAGTTTTCTCTCGAATCACGCAATTGCATTCTGGATACTCCGTAGTCTCAAATTATTAGTGCGGGTTCACTATCATACCATCGACTCTGGTGACCTGGCAGTCCAGGCGCTTGTGGTGGGTAGGGTGCCAAGGCGTCCCCAGAAAGTTTGGTAATCCACACCTCTCCGAGACTAGTCCAAAAAAGTATTAGCGCTGTCAGGTGAATATTCTCGCCCAACCTCCAGTCATAGGAGCTGGTGGAGCGACCGGCGGAACATTTTGGCGCAGACGCCGGCGCACGGGGTTGGAACGGGAGAGGGATATTCATGAGAAAATGCTGGATGTATTTTTCCGGGCAAAGCTATAATTAAACGAAAGATGATGGCAAACTATGACGTAGAGTGTCTGGGGTGGCTCTATATTGGCAAAGAGGCCGAGGCGCTGACACATTAAGATGAGCACATCGGTGAGTCGGCAGCAACGAGACTAAAGATACCAACTGGTGGTAGAAAAGGGCGGGTTTGTTGCTGGCGAGCGGGTGCCCCGCGAAGAATAGGCGAAGGCATAGAGCGGCAAGATCATCGTTTCATCGAGAGAAATGAATCCTGCGCGGTGTGTGCGCCGCCCAATGTGCCCTCCGTTTGGATGGGCTAGCTCAATAATGCCATGCTAAAGAAGACACTGTACATACAAACAGAATTTTGGTTCACATAGTTGAAGACTAACAATGTGCGGCAACTTGGTCATTTAAGACGCACGCTGTTAACTTAAGCTAGCCCAAGATGTATTGTGGCGGTCCACTCCTGGCCTGGTGCTTGCGTAATGGAGAGGACGTGCTCGGGATTAAAACGGAATTGCCAGCTCAAGGCCGCCTCGTTGTGGATGGGTTTACACGGGAAGGACCCTAGTTTGCTGAATTGATGCCGATTCACGCATGGGTTGAAATATAGCGGGTCATCGTGGGGGGGTATCAACGGCGGTCTGTCGAGCGACGACGGCTGGCCCTGTTCCTCGCCGCGAAGGGAGCCCCTCCTCCAGGATTGGCGGGCAGTGCGGTGTTGGGGCTCGCGGTTGGCGATTGGGAACGAGGTGATTGAGTTCAAATCTGCAGCTAACTAGTTATTGGCCAGCGAACTTGGCGCGCGTGGCTGATTACAAGTTGCAGTTCCGTCCAGTACCCTGGCCTAGGAACCTTGACGATATGGCTATATGGCCCGATGTACCACGCTGGTAGCTCGCTGCCTTGGAAGACCTAGCAGTGGTACCTGGCCGATACCTGTTGTGACTTGAGGGAACTGAGGGCGCTGTGCTGCACGTCCAGATCTGAGGGCCAAGAAACAATGCTTCTGGATACGCAAGCGAGGAACCGTGCAACCGAGCAGGGCGGCATCGTCGGTCGGCCTGAAAGCGCCAGCTTTGCCTGGGCAAATGCAGCTGGCGAGAAATGGGCCCTTCTCAGCTATTCTTACGGCTATGTATCTCAATAGGCGGGGTGTTTCGAGCTGCATGATCCGCCCGCGGGCACATCCCAATCTGCTTCGTGACGGAATACGGTACTGGGCAGCACAGTTGCTCGTTCCCAAGACGCCACGTCTGAACACCAGCGACTCTGTGGGCTTCGGATGAATTGCCTGTAATATAGCTGCCCGCCTCCAGCCTGTAATGCTGGGAGGTAATCTGTAACCAATGGGGCCGGTTTGAAGCGCTTTGCACAAACACCAAGTCACTAGGCGTGCACAGCTGGCCCCATGTCCCTGCACCGCAACATCTAGTTAGTTAGTTAGTTAGGAGTCAACGGCGGTGCTCGACGGCATGCGGCTGGAGCCAGCAGGCCCGAGTGCCAGCGAGTGGGCAAGGCGTGAGGGTTCGCATGCGATCGGCTGCGACAAGCGCCTGGAAGATGAAACGCCTGGAGCGCGTTGCTTCAGCTCTCCTGGCTGCTCGCCTTTTTGCCGCTGCGATCAGTGCTCCGGGTGACACCAGGGTGTCTGACCCACTGATCCGGACTAGCGTGCTGGCTGTCCCAGACTTTTTCGCCAGAAAAGGCCCCGAGGAAGTTCGAAGGTGGGCGGGAAGACAAGCAATCCCATGAGTTTTCCCTTTGAGCATATAAGAACTAGTTAGTCAACCGCCAGCCAGCTAATCATGCAGTGAGTTTGTCGGGACATTCCCTTCTTTTGGCCGGCCCTGTTTCTGCACCCTCTTTTTCTTCCTTTCTGCACCTTTGTTCTCTTCCCTTCTCCATCACCCTGTATGATAATCGCGTACCGCGCTCCCAACGCGGCCTCCCTTCCCTTGCGATCCTGCTGTTCCGCTCTTCAATCCCATCCCTCCACGCTGGTAAGTCCAGGGCATACCCTCTTCCTCTCCCCCCCTCTCTGTTCATTAAAGTTTCTGCCTCCCAGCTCCCCATCTCTTCTCTTCGCCCCATGTGCCACTTCGATTATGTATCATTCACGCACAACCACCACGCCTTTTCATAACACAAACCCACCACCTTGCCCTGGGCTCTTGTCTGTTGCTTCATAACACAATATTTGCCCTACTTTTTCCCTTTTCTCTATTCTGCCCTAATTTGCCTCTGTCCACACACCGATATCTTACTTTCCCCATCCTCTCCTTCCCGCCCATCCTCCTACCCCAGCATCTTCTTCGGCTTTCTTTGTCCAACACCGCTTCCGCGTCTCTCCCTAGTGCCTTGCATCCCCTGGTGCTATCTGTCTTATCTCATATCTGGTCACAGCCCAGCTTTGCTGCGCCTGATCTTGTCCGAGAACGCCAAAGCCTGTCTGGCATCATAAGGTTCGGGGTTGGCTCGGCTCCACCGACGCCCCGATTTCTTTCTTCTCATCTGCACAGTTTGTGACCTTAGGCTAGTGCTTGCCATTTGTCCCATATTTGATGTGATCTGATTTGCGGTGTGGTTTCGCCGCGTCACGCTCTCTGCTGCGTGTTCACCAACTTTCCCCTTCTTTTTTCAAATACTACATAACTAGCAGGCCTGTTTTGTAACTGTTTCCGGTATTACAGACGGTATACGCCCGCCACGCCTCGATCAGCTCCTCCCAGTTCCCAGGCCTCACCACTCCGCGCCGCATGACACGCTGTCGCCTTCAGTGAATGCATTTATCCTGCCTTGCAGCAATTGGCAGGTTATCCCTGACGTTGCCCTGTGTCGCTGCCACACATGGCAACAGTTCAGGATGGCTCGCTCTCCACAGAGAGTGAAGCACTCGCGAAGTCCGCCTCGCCGGCCCCAAGCAAAAACGAAAAACTGGACGACGCGGCAGACACCAGCTGTGACGAAGCGGACAGCACGCATTCACAACCGATGACCACAACCAGATCTGCTTCTTCGGCAGCAGATACCCCTAAATTACAGCCAACCGCCCTTAGCTCCTCGTCTACCCCAGCCCCGTATGGCACCCGATCAAGGAACCGAGTAGGCTTGCCCCGACCTAATTATGCCGAAGACCGCGATCTCGACTTGGACCTCGAGCCTATAGGCGCTGCAAAGCCCAGCAGCGCCAAAAAGACGTTCTCAACCGGTCAGTCCACCTCCCGAAGCTCTCCATCTGCCGACAGGCCCGCCGGCGTGAGTACAAGGAGAGCTCGTAACGATTCAAACTATGGTTCTTCCACGAAGGAGCCTATTCCGGGAACATCGACCTTTTCCGTAAACCCCAATGTTATCAACGGGTCCAAAAAGCGGAAACAGCCGGGCTCTGGCGCGACCGCGGTGGGATCGTCGACACCCACCAGTACGGGCCAAGCGAGCAAAAAATTCATTGTTACTCCTTCGGGTTCGGCTGAACTAGAATGTGCGACAAATATGATGTCGTTTCATAACTCTCGCGGGTATTTGAAAAATGGGAAACTTAAGGCTGATGATGGCACAACTTTGGCTCCGAATGGTACGATGATTCTAACCCGATCTCCTTTCTGCAAATATAGATGCTAACTTTCGGGTTGTTTATAGATCATGTATACCTTATTTGCGAACCGCCCGGCGAACCGTACTACCTTGCTCGGATAATGGAGTTTCAGCCTTCTAAGGACGACCCAACTGGCCCTATTGAGACAGTGCGCGTTAACTGGTACTATCGGCCGCGCGACATTCAACGCAGATCCGTCGACCCACGAATGGTATTTGCTTCAATGCATTCCGATACTTGTCCATTGACGTCACTTCGAGGGAAATGCCAGATTTTACACTCATTTGAAATCAGCAATGTAGACGAATACAGAAAGGGTGAAAACTGTTTTTGGTTTGATAAGATGTATGATCGTTATATTCAACGCTACTACGACGTGATACCCACCAGCCAGGTCATTAATGTCCCTCAACACGTGAAAAAAGTTTTGGATGAAAGGTGGAAATTTATCCTAGTTGAAAGCGGTCGCGCGAAAGAATTGACAGGCGCTGTCAAGACATGCAAACGATGCAGTCAATATGCTGCCAAGTATGACTTCTACGTGTCTTTCTCTTCATATATCCCATCTAACCTGACTTCTAGTGTCGATTCCGTAGACTGTGCCGTATGCCATCGCACCTATCATATGAATTGCGTCCGTCCAGTATTACAGAAGAAACCGGCCCGCGGCTTTGCCTGGGCTTGTGCTGCCTGTAGCCGCGCTCAGGACAAGAAAATGGAAGCAAGAAATACGCCAATCATAGGCGGAGCGCACCGAGAAGCAGAGCAAGATGCCTTTGAAGAGGATGAAGAAGACCCTGCCATTGTTGCCGAAGCTACACAGCGTAGTAGCCCTTCTGGCAACGACACTGTTGCTCATAAGGCGACACCTGAACAGACCGCGCAGGCGAAGCTATGGCCTTTTCGCTACCTTGGACTTCATTGTCGAGTTGAGGAAGCGCTTGAATACGACGATAGAATTTATCCTCGAGCTAGTTCAAGAATTGGCTCCCGTCATCAAGCTACCATTCCTCCTTGGTGCGGTCGTCCTATCGAGTTCGTAAAAGGACCAGAGGTCAAAAAGAAATATCTAAAAGCAAAAAAAGAGACCAAACTGTCAAGAGAAGCTGTCGCCGTCATGGAAGCCGAGAAAGCTGAACGAGCAAAACGGCCAAAGTGGGTGATGGATGAGCCTGCTGGTTATATACGCCGTGGAGAAGATCAACCAGTGTCAGTAAATGGAAAACAAGTTCGCACTGCCGAAACGCTGTTCAAAATGCCGGATGCATCACAGCTTCCATCCAGAGGAGAAGATGACGACCCAGGATCACAACTCAGTCCCGATGAGCGTGAGAAGCTAATAGACGATTACATGACAGCTGCAAAAGCAATTGCATCGTCCAAAGGCATTGCAGAATATTCTACAAATTTCCTGGATAAAGCTCTAAGCATATTGTGCAATGAGAATTACAATAAAGATGCAGCTTTAGCCAAGTTAAGTAAAATTAACCGATATGGCGATCTTAAAGAGCCACACCTGAAACCTGAAGAAGTCAAACTTTTTGAAAGTGGTGTTGCGAAATATGGCTCCGAACTTCGCTTGGTTACTAAGCATGTTGTTTCCGTTCCACATAGCCAGGTTGTTCGATTCTACTATATGTGGAAGAAAACTCCAAAAGGCCGTCAGATATGGGGAAATTTTGAAGGCCGGCGCAGCAAAAAGGCAAGTAAAAGGTCGGATAATGCAATTGCCAAGTTGGCCGACGATATCGCCGATGACCACGATGATTCTGCCTTTGATAAGGAAAAGGCCGCTAGCAAAAAGCGAGGCTTTGTGTGCAAATTCTGTTCGACTAAAAGTTCAAGGCGATGGCGCCGCGCACCGTACGTGCTACCTGGGAGCGTTGCTCCTTCCGATCCTTCATGCAGAAAAGACAAAGGAATCACTTATGGCGTTGCCCTCTGTCAGCGATGTGCCTTGCTATGGAGAAAGTACGCTGTTCAATGGGAGAGTCCAGACGAAGTTGCAAAACGAATTGTCCAGGGAGGATCGAAATCGTGGAGGCGCAAATTCGAAGAAGATCTCCTTACTCAGTTGTTAATTTACACCGAATGCGACGTTAGGATCAATAGCACGACCGCTAGCACAGCCACGTCTATTGGAATCCCCGTAGTGTCGGATACTGCGAAAGAAATAGTACCAGAACCACCGAGGAAAAAGGCAAGGACCGAAAAAGACTCGGTTACGCCAGCCAAGGAGCCTTCAGTCGAACTTCCAAAGAAGAAAACGCTTGAGAAAACAGCAGATCCATCACATCTTCTGCCTGAACCCCCCAAGCCCAAAACACTTCCTTGTGCTATTTGTAAGAAAATGGAGCCCGGCGGGGACCAGCATTTATCCTGTCGAGATTGCCGCCTGACTGTGCACCGTGCTTGCTATGGAGTTAGCCCCGAACGAAATGCTTCAAAATGGTTTTGCGACACCTGTTCTAATGACCATAATCCGACGATATCGACCCGATATGAATGTATTTTGTGTCCAGTTACGTGGACAGAACATGAATTGATGGAGCCCCCTAAAATAACCCACAAAAAGAAGAGTGAGCGGGAGCGGGAAAAGGAAAGGTTAGAGAAAGAAATGGTGGCCGAGGCTATTAAACTCTATCGCCAGCGACAAGACGCTGCCGGCAAGCCTGTGGGTCCTCGAGAGGCCTTCAAACGGACAGCTGGGAATAACTGGATCCACGTTACATGTGCCATTTGGCATCCAGAGATTAAGTTCGGAAATGCCGATGCATTCGAGCCCGCAGAAGGGATGGGACTTATTCCGCCTGAAAGGTTTTTGGAGACGTGTAAGATATGCAAATCCTCTGTTGGCGCTTGTATCACCTGTCAGCTTCCTTCTTGCAACGCACGGTTCCATGTGGGATGTGCTCACCAGGCAGAGTACCAGTTTGGCTTTGATATCACACCCGTGAAAGTCAGCCGAAGGGACTCTGTGAACACCATGAAACTTGGAGAGGAGTCAGGGGCACCTACGGCTGCCGTGTGGTGTCCGCATCATACAATACCGACAATTGTTCACGAGATGAGTGATCTCTCAGGAATTGGTGACTTGAATGCTCTTCAGCTGTACTCTCGGACATGCAAGCAAGCAGACCTCGCCTTAACTGGTACTGTACGCAAAGCAGCCCATTTCCAGCAAACCGTTGGAGCTACGATGAATGGCACCCAGCAAGCAGCGGCTCGTCGTGCTGTAACCGTAAATGGAACAGGCCATGGTCATGCACGCAAAGAGAGCACTCATACATTGGGCACAAACGCGTCGGGAGAGGCGTCGCCCAAACCGGAGCGTCCATTCAGCCTAATCGAGGCAAACGGGAACGAGGTGGGCAGCAAAAATTTGGAAAGTAAGAGCTGCTCTCGCTGCCAGGCCACTGTCAGTCCCAAATGGTGGCGTCGCCATGCAAGTCGAGACGGACCGGGAGTCGATTCAAATGGCCGCCCCTACGACGGTACTGTGAATGAACCAGGTCGCAGAAGCTCCATCCACAATGTTTCCAATGGAGTCTTGCTGTACGAATGCCATAAATGCCATTTCCAAAAGTCCGAATCACCAACAACTACCCCGGATGCTCGGCCTTCGCCATTTGTCGCCGAGCGTGATTCTGGTATGCCAACTACCAAGCCACCCGAGTACCCCCATCACTCTTTTGCACCATCTCCGCATAACCCCCAGGCCCAGCCAAACCCTAACTTACATATGGCGCCTATGGCAGCCCGCACTCCGCATGGCCCAGATTGGCGACCTGAGTTCGAAAAACGTGATTATCCTGCCCCCATTATTCGAAATGGGATACCCCCTGGGTCTAATGGAATTCCACTTCCTCCGAACTTTCATCCGGGCCCCCCACCGCCGCCTCCCGCCTCGCACTTGAATGGATACGCTCCATCTCTCCCACATCCCCCTCCGCCAACCCACTACTCCAGCGGTGTGCCTGCTCCCCCTCCGCCCCCTCCTCCACATGCATACTCTCCGCGCCAGAATATGTTCTCTGCTGTTTCGTCTTCCCCAGCGAGTGGAGCTCCTTTACCCGGAGGAAGCCATGCCTATCCTTCTACCTCCCCACCAACAATGCATTACTCGCCTCAGAGTCAGATCAATAATTTACCCCAGGGCCCTTCCACTGTTCGAATGTACCCTGTTGAAAGGACGGCTGCCTCCGCTATGCCAGCCCCAGCTGCTCCTCGTCCTAGTCTAGACTCTCAGCGCCAAGCTTCTCCAGGATCCTCTGAGCCGCATGGGAAAACTACTAAAGCTGAAACAATCTCGGCTACTGGCACGAAACCTCCAAGCTCTGAGCGTCTTAATACAGGTGCCCAATTACCCCCGCCAGCAACCGGAGCAAGTGCAAGTCCATCGTTAAAAAATTTGCTTTTGTGATAGACCGAATGGGTGGAGTAGGATGACAACGGAGTTCCTCACCATTTCTTGCCTCTTTACTTGATTTTTATTTTGCTTTTTTTTTTTTCAATTATTGTGTTTGTCTACTGCTTTTTGTTCCTACGGACATTCGGAATCTGGGCGAGTTACTAGGATATACACGGAGGTCTCTTTTTATTTCTTCAGTGGTTCAATCTTCCAGCATTCTCAGGTTGCCTGGTGTGGATCAGGCAAGGGTGTTATGGGCAACTGGTGCTGGCCGTCGCTGATTTAAGCATATTGTAAGGTACTCCGAACTAGAACTTAGCAATTATTTTCTTATACCCTATCAATATCGTGCCTGCAGAATGTCCATGGTGATTGGCTTTCGTAATCAATTGCGTCATGGCCCTTTTTATTCCCGAGAGAAGGTAAAACTATTTATTTCACGTCGACGGGGGAGAATAACATATGGGTGCTATATAAATACAATCAGAAGAATAAGTTATCTTTAACAGCAACATCCATAAGCCAGGGCTTATTGGATCTCACATATCATCAATCGTTAAAAGTTTCACTGCTAAGCCACCTAAAACCTGACTCCTACAAGCTTCCTTTTGGGAAAGCAACCCCTTCCGTAGCCTTGCTGTCTGTGAACCAGGTCACCTTCTCTGCACCTTTCTCATTCACCAGCCCACATGGCAGCAGCTTTCCATCAGCAGTGTCGAATATCTTCTTCAAAATATCCCTCTTTCCTTCTCCCGTGGCAACAAACGCAATTCTCAACCCGTGCGTCAGCACCGGCATTGTCAAGGTAATCCGCTTGGGGGGCGGTTTCGGCGAATTCGAGATGGCATCGACCCAGGAAATCGTTGAATTAAGGAGTTCGTGTTGGGGGAATAAGCTGCAGGTGTGGCCGTCCGGGCCACAGCCAAGGAGAAGGAGATCGAAGACAGGGAGCTTGACGCTATCCTTCGCGGCGAAGGAATGCATCAACTCCTCCTGGTAGAGATCGGCGACCTCCTGGGGTTCATTTTCCTTGGTGTGGTCAAGGCTGATGGGGTGGATCTTGGGCTCGCCAAATTCGGCAGAGAGCTTGTTGACGAATTCGGCCATTACGAGGCGGTAGTTGCTGTCTTCGTGGTCGAGGGGCACGACGCGCTCGTCGGCGAGGAAGATGTCCCACTTGGACAAACGAAGAAGGTCATGTTCGTCTTCGGGAGAGGAAGGGGTGTCGATGAAGGCTTTGGCGAGAAGGACGGGGAGAGAGCCGCCAGAGATGGCGACGCGAAACGTATCGTGTCGCGCTATGGCGTTGTTTTGGGACTGGACTACGTATTTGCGCAGGGCGAGGGTGAGGACTTGAAGATCGTCGAACGAGAAGAGGCGGGGGCCGGCTCCCGGCATTGTGAATTGTGCAAAGAGGGTAGCGAGTGGGGATAAACAATTGCAAGTTTATTTTTAAAGACAAGTGCGCGTTTGTCGCGATGTTGGAGGCTTTGCTGTTGGCGTTTGATGCGAGGGATGATGGCGGAAGGTGGCGGGGTGGTTCTACAGTGCCGCCATACTAAACTGCACTCGGCAGCGACCCCGCAACCAAGCTACAGGCACACACGGCCTGGCCCGCGATTAGTCAAGCGGCAATATAGACGCGATACCGGTTTCTTTTCCGGGCTCATGGAAGAAAAGTATTGACAGGAAGCTGCATTGTGGAACTCTAACTACCTTACAGCAGAATATTTGGAGGGCGGATAACAGTTGCTCTATGATGCCACGCCCGGTGCCACGGAACCTGCCCCTTTCCCTAGTATACGCTTATACCTCTAGCAAGTGCCCAGCATCTCCGTCAAAGCTGCTTTTTCTTCTTCGTTGACGGACAAGGAGTAAGCAGACTTAACCTTAACCCACATCTTGGCGTAGGTACAGTGATATGAGGCTGAGACGGGATGTTAGCCAGATACCAAATAAAACAAAAGCCGCGGCATGCTCTGCCAGAACTTGATCAACATACTTCGAGGTGGCTTCCAATTTTCAGGGCCCTTATCACCCTTCGCACGGTTGGACTTGGCCGTTACGGCGATCAACTGTGGGTTTGTCAAGTCGTTTGCGAATTCTTGTCGTCTGGCTGCAGACCAGCTTCTTGCTCCGGACTTCCAGGCGTTGCTCAATGGGACGACGTGGTCAATATCCGCACCACTTGCGACGGACACGGTCTCCCCATCATATTCGCTGAACCAACTGCCCGACGAGGGGTAGCATCTGGAGTCGACGGTCACGCCCTGGCCATCGCGCTTTAGCACCTCCTCACGGGTGTTGCATTCACCGGAGATGGTGATCCAGTGGCGGAATAGGGAACGAGAGTACCCTTCCTGAGGGCCTTCTGGAGCCACGGTAAGGCCATTGAGGGCATTGCGGGCGGCAGAGGCCGAGGGGATATTAGGGGGAGCAGCAAGGGCCGCTGGGGCGGGAGCCGGGATGGCGGTGGAAAGGGGGAGGACGGAGAGAATCAGCGGGAGAAGGGCTGGGGCAAGCATTTTGGCTGAGTCTGAGCGGGCGTTGTCTGATCAGAGGAATTCTCGAGGACGGGCTCTTCTTCTCCTGCTGCCAGGCGCTGCGCGAGGCATCTTATATAGGGACTCATCGGTGCACCCACAATGATTGCGTTCCCGCCCACTCCTCTTGTGTGGCTATCATGGCTCGGAGTGCGAAACCGCCTGCACTCCCAGATGCCACCCGCCCAGAGGCTGCGCCAAACTGGTATCTCGAGAGCTCCAGCAAATCCTTCGGTCTAGCGCGACCACGCCGGGCCCTCGAGTGGCTGCTGGCACGCCGTCACGCGGAGAAGAACAGAAAAAAGGGGACGACGCAAGAGACGCACGCAATACGGAGTGCTGGCCTCCACCTCTCCCCTGCGGGCGGCCCGCGCAGCGCGTGCGATCCTGCCGGTCAGCGCGCTGATCGGCGCAGGCTGCGTACCGCGACGGCTCACATGCGAAGCTGGCTGGCGGACAGCGGCCGTTGACCAGGCGCTGGCAGCACACGCGCTCGCCGCCGACCCAGCGGGTGTTGGCGATTCGTCACGGGAGCGGGGATGCCCGCCAGTCTGCCTGCAGCACGGCTTCGTCAGGCTCGCGCGCGCTGCTGGCCTGCGGTAACTAGTTATGGAGTAGTTAGTTAGGTACTGTGCGGTGAGGCGATGCAACGTCGTGGAGAACCGCCAGGAACGAGCAGATATAGCGCCCACCGGGCCAGTAAGTCCGCCCAGGTTGGGCGATGGATGAAGCCGAACTATATTACATACGAGGTAGCTAACTAGTTAGTTAACCAACTACGGAGTATCTCAACTCGCCAATCAACTCAGACACAGCTGTGGTGCGCGACCGCCCGCTTCATATCATCGCACCGCCTCCCCGCATTTCCGCCCCTGCCGCACACCGAATGGCCTCGGCCAATGTGACCTTCTCCGGACCTCGTTGCGCGCAGAAAGAATAATACCTGGCCCTCTAGACGCCCGTGCGCTGCGTCCACGCTTGATGCTGCTGTCTCTTCTCCAGCGTCGCCCACGCGGCCAACACGCCTCTCTCCTGTTTGCGTGGGCTTGGGTCCACTCTCGAGCCATCAACTGGCAGATGCCAGCCAGCCCTTGTTCAAGCTGCATTTTCCATGAGAGCCAGACTGCATCGTGCCTAGTCGGAAGAAACAAGCCCGCCCCTTTCCCATCCCGTGCAGGACGCGCACTCGGGCTAAAAGTTTTATACGGCCATGGGCAGTGGTGCTAAGCCTGTCGTCGACGTAGTCAGCATTTTCTGACAAAAATCGCATTCTGATTCCACTGGCCGGCCTGGTAGCTCGTGAAGTGACCGTTTGGTTGATTTCTAGTATGCCAGCTGGGATAGGGATAGTCCTGTCGTTGCCGCCGTCACCAACGACATTGCTATTACAATGTGAGTTGCAATGTCGAGAAATTTCTTCAACCCAGAACGGGAGATCCCAAGCTTGCGAGTACGGAGTTTCTCTCTAAACCTGGTACTTTGGGTGATATTCGGAACCGGCCCTGGAGGAATTGGTTTGTCCAAAAACGTACAGAGCGGCTCCCACCCTTCATTGACGTGATATTTGAGCAGATTTTCAGACGGAACTAAAGATTGGGCACGTTGATAGTATTGCTCAAAGCCCTCTGGCCCGTCCTTCTCCCATTCGCCATCGTATATCGTGTCGTCCAGTTTTTGAAATGTGGAATGATCCCTGTGGCTCCCCCGCGCTCTGGCAGTGCATCCCAATACTACCGATCCCATGCTACTTTCTGCTGTCTGAAGGGCATTCACGAAGGATCTGCACCGTATACAAGATTAGAAATATGTACCGTTCCCAAGATGTGTTTCATTTACCTATGCCATGAGTCTCCATCTCTGAGATCCCCGACTGTCAAAATTACTTTCGCTTTGGGGTGGTTTTGAATCATCTCAGCAACGCTCTTTATTGCTGAACTGTCCGCTGCAGCCTTTTTAATCCTACTCAGTTAACTGTGCTCAGGAAATGGAACGAATATCTGAAAGTACCTGGTAACGCTCAAGAATGACTTGAAAATTCTCTGGGTCAAACTTCTTACCATTGCATTTGGCTTTAAGTGCTCTTAGCCATGCTTTGGAATCTTGTGGGCTCGCATATATAGCATCAAAGGTATGATAAGTGTGAGGGCAATCGAGTGTTAACAAAGCATCCTTTAGAGCTGGCATATTGTCAGCACGAAGGTGGTCATATAAACCCTGCAGGATACCTTTGGGCACTAACATTCTGTACCTGCTCGACCGAATTCAATAACTAGGACCTCCATCGAAGCCTCACCATCGTGGAAGGCTTCCATTTTCTTGGTTTCTTGAAAGATGCGGTCGATATATGAGAGTGAACTGTGACTGAGACCTGAGAAAAACGTATTGGACTTGTGAAATCAGTGTTTCCTCTGCCTTTTATCCCACGCGGCATCAGCCAGCCATCCTCATGGCGACCGTTAGTTCGTGTCGTTTTGTGATCATACCTCCTCGCTAATCAAACTAAGCTCGATGATCAATTTCCTCCCTGGTGTTAATAATGGCATACTTTCGCTTGACTCCTGTTCAACGCTTCTAGGAAGCATTTGAATATCGCGAGGTTTACTCGTCGAGTCGCATGGCTGCGTTTTCTGCTACGCTAATGCAATTAACTAGGTGCTTCTGCAGATCGCAGGTATCGCCGGCGGGTTGCCACGAGATAGCGAGGCTAGGCTGGCGGATACGAGGGCGTCGATTTTGCAATTGTTGAATAGGAATGCTCCATCCGTTGATGCGGTGAAAGGAGAAGCACATTTGAATTGGGTATTTAAGACGAATATATATATCGCCATAGAAAGGGTTCTTCACGGTGTCGATAACAGCTCACAAACAGAAGAATTTGCCAGGGTATTTAGGTTACTAGGAGATTTAAGTTTTCAGCCGAAGGCATCGCCATGAATCGGGATGTTGTCGATCTTTATGTGGCGGATCTGATGTGCGCAATGCCGGGATTGAAGTCTTGCCCAGCTAACTGGTTTAGTTACGGAGTACCTACGATCCGAATCTTAAAGACGCTGCGTGCCACAGCTTTTGATATTTATTGAGAGAGTTTCTGCCATGAGCTGAAGAGAAGCGCCTCATGGTTCTAATTCGAATCCTCAAAGCCGGTAACGGTTCCCCTGGCGTTCGCTTGCTGACGAAAGAGAGTGAGTGTTGAAGCGAGGTGCATACAGCTAGCACACATCTAAATGTTCATGGCATAAGTTGTGTCACCTGCTACGAAGTACATGGAAGCCCTATCCAAAATTATTTTTGATAGGATGACAGATTGATGGTCTATCCTTTAAACCTTCTCTTTTTCTTTTTGCCTCACTGGCTGCTGAACATAGTAAACTCAGTAATCTAAACAACTGGAATGGGGTCAGTCATAGGCACTATAAGGCAATATAAGGCTTTTAGGTCACAGGTGAAGAATATCTGGCCATAGGATGGCTTTAGAGATATTTCTCGTTAGGGATGGTAATGTTTCTTCTATTCTACCAGGAGTACGGTATCTATGGGGAAAAGAAAAATAGTACTCCTTCTAAACACCCCAAAACGGTGTATTTATCCGCCGAAAAGATCGTTGGATGTAGCTCAAGAGGGTATCAGGAAACAAGAATTGGCGTACTCCGCCATTGAGTAGACCCGAAAAAAAAGCCTTGGTCAAACATCCGATAATACGGGAAATCGACTCTCAAATGGAAATATTAAAAGCCATTTAGTTGGTCCTGAGCCTTCATCACTTGGCCGTGGTTGATATAGTCAAGAAGAACGACATTTGGTTTCCGGTTATAGATCGAGTTGCATAAGTCAACGTGCGCGCCGATGCTTCCTTCGCCTCTGGCGGCGTTGGTTTTTGGGGCTTTCAACCTATCTGGTATAATCACACCAAATACATCGACATTTAGTGTGTGATTTAGCAGGTAAAGCCTTCCGTCGGGGCTTGCATTTGGAGGGCGGTCAATCTTGCACTGAGCAAATTTAGGATCGGTCGTTGAAAAGGGTGTCTCGAAGTAGTAGGCGAATTCATCCAAGATATATGGGAACTTGGAGGCATCCGCTTTATAGTCTATTGCCATAAAGAATTTCCGTCAGATATCTTAGCTCAGGGCTATTTAAGTTTGTAGACTAACCTAGGAATACGATTAACCTCTTTCCGGACTTGATTATTTCGCCCAAGGTAGGCCAGGAATCAATAGGAAGGGTGCCCGGAGAAGATGACGGGACGAAAACGTGTTCTTTAATCCCACTTTTGTCAAACACATCGTCAAATCTGCTGATATCAACAAAGTCGCCATTCGTAAGCAGGAGAGTTACGACTTCGTCGGGATGGCTATCCAGCCATTTCCCAATCGTCCCTAGGAACTTCTCAACAGGACCAGCATCCTCTAACAAACAGGACGTGTGACACATGTTTAGGGTCTTCTTCTCAGGATGTATACGTGTCTGACCCTGCAGATATCGGATGCCCAGATCAAGCTGCTTTGTAACAGAAATTTCCTGGTTGTGCTGCGGCAAGAAGCCAACAAACGGCGAGTTATGCGCGCCAACAAATCGGACGTCCGCATAGCGACGATCGCAGTACTCCGAGCGCCCATTGCAACGGCTCTGGGCGAACAGGCCGGTAGGTAGCAGCCATGCCAATAAGATCAACGAGAGCATAAGCATGGTGAAATAAGGATATAAGTAGCTCGTGGTTAAGACGACACGACGAACCCACAATGAGGAAGAGAACGGTGCGCACACGATCTCAAAGCCGTGTGCTTCATTTCAGCAAAGAGAAGGAGCCAGCCAAGCCATCTGTCTTATATCGATGGCAACTGAGCCCTCTATCTAGAGGGCAAGCGCTGGATGACCAGAGCAAAGGAACGGAAGGGCATGCCCAAAGTCCCAGGTGACAGTAAGAGACTCGCAGGAGTGACGCCGTCAGGGCTGGATGGCATAGCTTCGAAAACATGTGATAGAGCAGATGTAGACCGGGGAAATTTATGCTTTGACGGGTCACAGCTTTCAGGGAGCCGAATGATAAAAAACGGTAGACATGATCATCGTCAGTTCCAATATGACTGCTGGGGTATTCTCTATTAAACGACCCACGAAGAGCACGGCGAAAAGAGTCGATGACCAGCGCATCTTGAGAATGACTCTTACAGCGGTGATGCCCCCTGATCACTCTTGAAGGCTTGAAGTGAGTGAAGACCCATCAGCACGGCACTTTGTAGAACGGCCTCGAACGGTAAAACAGACGCCATGGCCAGATGTAGTTGGAATTGCCATTTTTGAAAGTTATCCGTGAAGCTGTGTGAAGGTGCATATTCTGTTGTGGAGGACAAGACAAGCTTGCCAGACCAAACTTCAACGCTTCTGGGCATTTCGTCGCCGCATCATCGACAGCTTCTCGGGCAAGCTACAGTCACTCCATTTCGATAACAGAAGGCAGTTTTATTCTTGCTGGCCTCTTGACAACCCAGCAGGTCGTGGAAGCAGGTCACGAGCTGCGAATCTTCGGCTGGATCGTCCTCGGGACTTCGGTGCAGCATCGTCAGTCATTCGTCAACCCATCAGGTTGAAGCGATGGTCGGTCGACGAGCCGACCGATGAGCTCCATGACCGAAAGGGGTGGTGATGATGCAGTTCGCGACGACGCGATTGATCTCCATGATGAAGAGGAAGACCTACGTATCGCTGCCGCAAATGGACGCACCAATGGAGTCGAAAGCCAGAGCGAATTCGATGAATTTGTCGCACCGGATGACCCGATTTCGATAACTATAAGCAAAGATGACGCCGACGGCTCGTCAGAACACCATGACGGGACAGCTGATTCTCCTAAAAGCACTGGCCCCAACTCTAGAAGCATTGACGACAGAGACTCGATCCCAGACGACACTCCGTCTGTCCAAGTCAGTGATTGAATATTCTTCTACCAATTTACAGTTACTAATAGCTCAGGGTTCAATCCAGTCGTCACCGGGAAGCGCGCTGGGTCGCCGGTCACCCTTCGCCGTAAGCAATAGCCCTCACCGTCCCTTCGATCGCCGATTCCAAACCCGCCTCTCTATCCCAGGCTCACCTCGACCACTATCGCCCTCATTTATCCAACAGCATTCGCGCCACTCTTCGCTAGCAAGCCAGCTACGAGCGGATACCCCGGATCTGCCAGAGGAGCCGTCTGCCGCGCCCTGGGATGTTGTACGTTGGACGAAGCTTAGAAAGATAGCGGGCCAGGTTCTCTCAGAAGCTGGCAAGCGGAATTTTGGCCGTCTAACATGTATAGCGGTGTCTACAAACATTGTTCTTGGAACGACTAAAGGAGTCATACTGGTATTCGATTATCAACAGGATCTTAGAGCTGTTATTGGACATGGGTCCAAAGGTAAGCTTGAGATTGAAAATAGAAGGTATTAAAATTAATATCATATAGCAATTACATCTGGAGCTGTCACCTCACTAGCTATCTCGGCCGATAATACCACCGTGGCTGGAGGCCATGCTGACGGTGCAATTTTTACGTGGGAAATATCAAAGGTGTCTAAACCGTTCCTACATATCCCTCCCATAGCTTCTGGTCAGCAAGATTTTAAACGGGGCGATGGTCATATCGCTGGTGTGGCTGTGATTCATGTCGGATTTCTGGGAACAAGACGTACTGCTTTGGTCTCTGCCGATGATCACGGAATGGCATTTTCTCACTTAGCCACCCGTGGCATGGGTGCTGCCACCCGTACAGTAAGAACGACTCGGATTTTGGGCAGATATCCCGAAAGTACCCTCCCCGTTGGTCGTTCTAGAAAGCCCAGCACTGTCCTCGCGTTCTCCCCTTTACCCCTAGGAAATGTGGAACAGGGAACAGACTCTCTAGGTCTGGTCGCGATGCTCACTCCATACCTTCTCGTAATTGTATCTACAACACCAGTCGCTCAAACACAGCATAAGGCAGCACGGCCCAAGGAAGTTCCCGCTCATAGCGCAATGACGGCGACGTTAGCATGGTTTCCCGCCATTAAACTGAAAGCAAAAGAAACAGCGATATCCAAAACGAAGCTGGTATACTGCTGGTCCAACGTGCTGACTATCCTCGAAATCTCTGAGATTGGGTCTTCAGAGTCTACAGACAAGGACAAGCCTCCAGCTTTTGAATTCAGACCGGTTGCTCGTTGGCGAGCTACCGAACCAATTGTTGCCGTTCAATGGATAAGTCGGTCGGTGCTGGCAGTGCTAACAATTACCCAACAATTGCTTATCTTAGAGGATAAGTCGCTAAGAGTGACAGACTCATTTGACTTGCTGCACAAACATATTTTCCACTCTGACCTCTTTTCAAAGCAGCTTCACAGCCTTGTTGAACGCTTGGATGAAGATGATCAGACAATGCATGGGGTGACGGCCGATGCGTTTTATATGAGTTTTCGTGCTTACAAGGGAAGGCTTTTCCTTCTAGGGTTTAATGACATATCCGTTGGTACCTTGTCAAACTGGGCAGATAGACTTCTCGCACTAATGGAGCACGGTGATTTTATTGGGTCCATTCGCCTTGCGACCTCGTTCTATATCGGCACGTCGGAGAAACTTACTGTTGGCCTGCCGGAAGAAGACGAGCTTAGACATGAGGTTGTGCAAGAAAAACTTCTGGAAATGATGGCCGCTTCGCTGAAGTATGCGTTTGGAAAGAATGAAGGGGCCGTCACGGAACGTCTTCAGCCTCCACAGCTCAAAGAACTCGCAGAAGTTTGCATCAGTGCGTGTGACTTCATGGGCGAGTATGGGTTTTTATTTGACGACGTATATCCATGGTACGAGGAGCACGGATTTGAAAGTGTATTCTTGGACATGCTGGAGCCATATATTATTAAGGGCACAATTCGAGCACTACCACCAGACGTTGTCAAATCTTTGATTACCTATTTTTCCACCAGTCATACCACCAGTCGTCTGGAAGAAACAATCTGTCTCCTTGATACAAGCACGATTGATATTGACCAGGTTACAAATTTATGTAAGCATTATAATCTTTACGATGCTTTCATTTATGTGTGGAATCGCGCTATTGGTGATTACATCTCTCCCTTAAAAGAATTACTCAGTTTGGCTACCCAAAATGCTATAGTTGCTACTAATGAAGACCCCAATGGCGAAACAAAGGGTTACCGAAATGCTCTGAAAATGTTCCCATATTTGTCTTATACCCTTACGAGTAGAATTTATCCGACGGGAGGCGAATTGGATGAGGCTGCAGCTTCAAAAGCGAAGGCGGATATCTACAGCTTTCTATGCTTTGGAACTGACCCTACCTCTCCTGAAAGTCATGGCGGTGACAGAGGTGATCGTTCCTTCAAGTCGCTCCGAATTATGTTGGAGTTCGACACTCCAAGGTTTATGAGCATGCTAAATGAGGCTTTCGAAGACGGATTTTTGAATGGTGCCATTGATGAAACGGAAATGGGACAATCACCCAGCAGCAGAACGAATCGAGATTTAATAATAAACCGTCAATACTTGATCAGCATTCTTCTCGAGGTTTTGATACCCTCTTCTGAGTTTACAACAGCCGACACAATTTATCTGGACATGTTCATTGCACGAAATCTTCCGAAATATCCTCAGTATATATTGCTTTCCGGCTCGATTTTGCATCAGTCACTTGTTAGACTGTGTAATTACCCTAGTCCAGATATGCTGGAAGATTGCCAGCTTAGTGCAGAATATTTGCTTTCAACTTACCGTCCTCCTGATATACTGGAGCTAATACCCGTTTTCAAGGAGGCGAAATTCTTTCGGATCTTAAAGTCGACCTATCGTGCCGAAAAACTGTATCCTGAGCTAATTCTCACCTACTTAGATGACAGTGAGAACCAAGAGCATGTGTTCATTTGCATTCGAGGCTGCCTGCGACAGACTTCTGCGCTAACGGCGAAACAACGCCGTGACGTATACTCCGCCGTGAAAGAACACGCTGCTGCTCTGGCGCATGTAGATGTTAGTGAAGCGGCTCTGACCAATCAAGCAGTAGCTGCTGACCTACATGAAGTATTTGTTGAGGCTCTTGAGCCGGACCCCAGCCTTCAGTACCAGTACCTTGATGCCTTGATCGGACCTGAATGGAAAAATAGCGGAGAGAATTCTTCAACTACAAAATTCAGCCATTCTCTTATTGAGCGTTATATCCAGCTCATGTGCCAGTATGAGCCTTCGAACGTCGCAGAATTTGTCGACTCTACGAAATCTGGGGATCTTCAACTTGAAGCAGTACTTCCCACAATTGAAAGCAGTGGAATTATTGATGCAGTCGTGATTCTTGTTGCAAAACAGGGGGAAGTTGGTGATGCTATGAAAAGATTAACGGACCACCTTGTCACCCTTGAGACCGGCCTATCAGGGGTTCTTCAACATTCCGATGAGAGCTCCAACTCCGTGACATTAACACAAGCTGTGGTTGATCTTGTTCAGTCGCTTGAAAAGTATGTACGGGTGGGAATTTGGCTTTGTAAACAAGAGACAAAATCGGCGAAACAACCATACGGAGAGGTCAATATACAAAAAAGAGGATCTATATTTGAATTACCTCTTTCCACTGATGAAAATTTATGGCTCTCGCTTATCGAAGCTGTGATGAGGATCACACAAAACCTCTCTCCTCTATTGCAAGGTGGGACTGCTTGCGAGGATGTCCCTTTGGCAAGCTCCTGGCCCCAATCTGCTGACGGAAAACCTCTGCAACTTTCAATTTTTCTTCGAATGCTAGTGCAACAGGTGTTTACGGCTCTACTGACTGCTACCACCAAATCTGGGCGTCTACCTAATAACAAAGCAGATTTGTCTTTTCTACGCATCCTTCGCGCGTTTCTCAAACGTGCTGCCTCTGCTTCCCCGTCATTGTCGGAACTCCGAGCGGTGATTGCGTCCATATTGTCAGCATACAGCTACGAAGAGTCGCTACTCTCGCTTGCCAATTCAATGTTGGATAAAGATCTTTTCGTGCACATTGATGAAGTTACCAAGCTCCGGCAACGCGGGTGGAGGGCGCGAGGGCAAATATGTGAGCTTTGCCGACGCAGAACCTGGGGCCCTGGATCGGGAGGGCACGTATGGGAAGCATGGGTAGCAAAGCAGGTCACTGGTGCGAAACAAAAGCAGGACAGGCAGGGCGAAGAGAACAAGGATCACAGCGCGACGTCGCGAGGGAAAGGGAAGGCTCTGGCATCTTCATCTGAGGTGGTAGCTGAAGCTCCAGCTGGATCCGGGTCTGGTGAGCAGGGCGATGCGGGAGAACCAAAAAGCAACGGCGGCGTTGGAGAGGGAGCATTGATTGTTTTTGGCTGCCGGCATCTCTACCACCGCTCTTGTCTGGCAGACGAGCTTGCGCGGCGACGACAGGTCGGCGCTCGGGGTCCAGCGACGGGGCAACGAGGTTTCCAAGGCAGCGAGGAGTTCTTGTGTGTGATATGTACCATACAGACATCGTAGCATCTTTTGCCTCAAGTCATGATTTTGTGATTCTGGCTGTATAGCAAGCTGCCCCGGCAACCATGAGATGGAACCGGAAGGCCACGACGCTTCGAGGCTTCTGGATGACAGCCGCGCGTGCGCTCGGCCAGGTATTTTGATGCATCCGACGCCTGAAGATCGACGGCGCTTCGCGTCACGCAGACGAGCCGGTCGTTAGTTAACTAGTTAACTAACTTATTAGCCGCGGCTGTGCAACAGCTGCGGTCATACAGCCCTGATCGCGCGGAACTTCCCCGTCGCCATCGCCATCTCCTCTGTCTGTTTTCCAGAGTAGTTCGAAATAACTTCGACGCCGAGCCTGCTGGCGTTCTTAGGCCCTCGGCAGTGTCCCCCGTGCCCAGGCGGAAGACGGCAAGCTTCGCGCCGGCCAGGGTGTGTTTGTAGCAAGGTACGGAGTCCTCCGTATAATTGACTTATTGGCACGAGCGGGCGCTAACTGACGAAGACCACCTCGCACGTTCAAATCGGGCAGCATGGGCGCTGGCCAAAGAGGCTCGCGCATCGCGAAGAGGAAACGGGCCTTGAAACACATTGCCATCATCTGATGCCGCCTGCTCGCCCGGCCTGGCCAACGCCAAAACGCCACAGGGATCTCCCATGACGCTTCCTCGTGCTTGACACCGGGCGTGCCCTCGATTAGCCGCCGATCTCTGATTTTGACACTGGGGCAACGGGACCTGAGATATTTCGATGGCTCTGCCGGACGTGAGGAACGTACTGGTTTCCACGCCGTGGACAGTCTTTTGGCCGGGTGACTGCTGTTTATTTACGTCAAGTATGAACGCCCAGCTCGACTGGCAGGGCGTTTTGTCTGCTCGTCCTCAAGGGCTGAAAGGCTTGACCTCGTTCAATTCCGGCGTTGTCATTGGTAACGCGGGGCGTTACATGGAATGCCGCTTGAGATCTCGTCATGGTCGTCCCCAAAGCCCTTGAAACCCATCTACTCGGCCGCGATATGAAACTATCGAGGATGGCTACCGAGTTTCTATTAATACGGAGGCATCTCCTCCAATGTGTAAACGCTCTCTGTTCCCCGGTGACCTTCTTCGTCTGATTTTCGGTTTATCATTTGATCTATACATTATTTTCGTGACCTGGCTTGTATAACGGGCCCTTAACGCCCTATTTTATGCCCCTTTCTACCCTCCTGCTGGGCTTTGCATATATTCCCGTGCACTGAGACGGGTAAAAATCTAAGGTCGCCATGCATGTTGTGCAACTTACTGTCTTTGCTGCTCTAGCACAACTCTCAGCCGCCTCTTATGAGCTGGTTGATAGTTATACACCATCGAACTTCTTTGACAAGTTTGATTTTTTCTCGGTAAATTATTTGTCTAATAAATTCAAACTAGAATTTCAGAGTTTCTAATCTTACCATAGACTCGCGATCCAAGCAATGGTTATGTGAGCTACCAAGACAGGGATACCTCTTTTCGAGACAATCTTGTCCGTCAGGGTCAAAATTCAGTTCGCATTGGTGTCGATTCCTGGAGTATTGCTTCTGGCTCTGGCCGTAGGAGTGTGCGTTTGGTGTCAAAAGCCAAATACCTACATGGCTTGATTCTAGCTGATATCAAGCACATGCCCACTTCAACTTGTGGTCTCTGGCCTGCATTGTAAGAAACACACCATACTTTGATTTTCTTGCTGTATTCTAACTTCCAACGAAGCTGGACTGTAGGAGATGTCTGGCCAAGGGACGGTGAGCTTGACATCATCGAGGGAGTCAATCAACAATCTATGAATAAAATGGCCATGCATACTACAGAAGGATGCAAGATAAATGTTGCTGGTGATTTTACTGGAATTGTTGAGACAAGGGATTGCAACGTTTACTCTCCAAACCAGGCATTCAACCAGGGCTGCCTTGTCTCTTCAACGCAGGCTAACAGCTACGGCACCAATTTTAACAACATAAATGGCGGTGTGTACGCCATCCAGTGGACTAGTGCTCATATTTCAATTTGGTTTTTCCCTCGTGGAAATATCCCCAGTGACATGACCAGCCAGAACCCCGACCCTACAAAATGGGGCAGACCAGGAGCAAGATTTTCCGGTGAATGTGATATGGATAGGTTTATGAAACAACAGCGACTTGTATGCCACTGCCTTTTCAACTGCGTAACCCATCAAGCTAATACTCTGTATTGTTTGCCAGATTTTTAACACCAACTTTTGTGGTGACTGGGCTGGTGGGGTGTGGAACTCCGACCCTGTCTGCAGCACTAGGGGAAGCTGTGATAGTTACGTTAGGAACAACCCAAATGACTTCTCAGATGCCTACTGGGAGGTAAATGGCTTGAGGGTTTTTAGACAGGTTCAACCACCACAAGTATCCGCGATTCCTGAACCTACCCCGGCACCAACACCGACACCGACACCGACATCGACACCGACACCGGCAACAAGAAGCAGCGAGACCTCGGCGACATCTTCTACCACAATTATTCCACCGGTTGAAAATACACCTACCGCAGCACCTACAACAACAAGAACAACAACAACAACGCCCAGTAGCAGTGCTATATCGTCTTCTAGCAGCCAATCTATGCCGAGTCCACAGCCTACCGAAAAATCGACTGAAATCACATCATCCACCAGCAGCTCATCCTCCCTGAATCAACAGTCCACGATTAGTACTAACCCCATTTCGACCTCTGATACTAGGACAACGTCACCGGTGGGTAACAGGCCAACTGGACCATCGAGTGGAACTAACAGTAGTGCTACACAACCCCTGGTCACCTCACCGAGCCCAGATCCGCAATCAACTACAAGTGCCAAGCCCATCAACACATCAACTGGAACGGATAGCGATGCTATCTCCTGTGATGTTAGTATATCTATCGGAACTGTTGAGCTTACTATAGGACCTGTTACCCAGACTACCACACCAATTAATCATATGCCCACTGGAGCATCAACTGGAACTAACAGCAGTGCTACTTCAACCTCTAATGACTTCTCCATGCCTTGTGATGGATCTAACTGCCACAGTCAACAATCCTCTAGTTCTAGTACCAGCGGTGTTTCTCTGGCTGCCAGTAGCCAATCTCTTAGAGCCCCAGCCCCCTCCATTCGAAGCTCAATCCCCGCGGAAAATACGGAAATTCCGGACACGGCCACACAAACGAATTGCACGACTTACACGACATTTGAAACAATCAAAATTGTCAAGACCTATGTTGATGCTGCCCAGACTGGCCCATGAAGCCAATCCAGGACGCTTCCACACTGAAACTCCATACTATATAGGTCTATGATTTTGGCGAAAGTTTTGAAGATTAATGCATCACTGCTATATATCAACTTTTGTATATATTTTATTGGTTGAAACCTGTTTATTGAATTCTTAGTTTAGTTATTATAGAAGCCAAATATTTACGTATGATGGATGACGTCTGAAACTCCGATGAAATGTCTAATAGCGTATAAATGCCAATTGATGCCAAAAGAAAGGCCCAACACGATGTGATCCAAGTAAGTGATAATATTAAATGACATAAATAACTCCATTAAAGAAGGTATGCCGAGTAACAGGGCTTTTTTATACCAAAAATCCTAACTCATCCCTCCTGTCGTCAGTTAATCTCCCCCATTCTAACAGCAAGCGGAACATATATATCTCCATGTCTTCCTTTCTGATGGCTGTGTTTGCCCACTTTTGCCCCTCTCCAGCAATCCACTCTCCAGCAGTAGTGTGGGGCTCCATAATCGCTCTTTTCATGTTGCCGTTGTTGTCAAGTTCTTTTGCCCCTGCAAAATAAGCCAGAGTGCTGAAAAAATCGTGTAATCGTAAGTCTTGGGGAACGAAATGCAGCCATGGTGTGAGGCGTGAGTCGAGCCATTGGCGGAATAATGACGTGCGGAAGGGAAGGCTATTACTTTTGAGAAATGGTAAAAAGCGCCCACTGAACCCAGCACCATCCATATCGAAAAGAAAGCGATACTTCCAGTGATCCTGGAAGTCAGTGCGAGGCACAGTTCCAAATTCACGAGTTTGGTCTTCACAGTCTTCTCCCGCACAGCGAGCAACAGATTCCGCAATAAATATAGAAGTGTTGAGACCCAGAGACTGAAATATTTCAGAACCAGCAAATGTTTGATAGGAAAACGCATCTTTCTTTGCCGTTGGAAGAAGGACTGAAACAGTATTGGAGGTGTGGTTGTTGGCAAGGTGGATTAGGCGCTGACGAACCATACCTTTCCAAGTTCCATAGTTGCTGCGGCCCTCCGAAGTTGTCCCTCGCCAGAAAGCAGCCGGTTGCTTCTCAGAATATGGAGGATCAGGATGCTCGTTAGAGGGTTCGTATTTCACCTTGTCGATATAGTTCCAAGAGCTTGGATAAAGAATGTCGTTGAAGCCGGAAACCTTGCTTTGGCTGAATACAGGTAGAAGCTCTTGCGAAACTTTGAAAGACGCTGGCGACAAAAAGAATCCATGCAAAAATGATAGATCAGGCTGGTGGCAGATATCGGCCGATAATTTCCAATCACGGATAAATTGGCCAAGGGAGTGTGGTTCAGTACATGCGGTACAGAGGACCTGCTTATTCCAGACAATCGTAGTACGGGCTTTCGATTCGGGCGAACAAAGGGTCCGGCCAAAAGAATCATAAACCTTTTTAAAAGAATGGTCAACAAACATGCGATGTGACTTAGGATCACCAGCACTATAACTCCACGACTTTGCCCGATGATCAGACCAAGAATTAGACACTTCTGCACCTAGTGGCGATTTGGTGTTCCCAGTATTTGTGATGCTTTCCAGTGTTTCCCAGGGAACGGCGACCCGGCATTCATCATTTAAATTGAACGCGATGTCCATGTCGGGAAGATATTTTGAATATGGGTCAATCATCCTAGAGATACCTTCAACCATCCACCGATGAGTAGGTCGAATATCTGCTTGTGGTTCGGCCTTTCCATTTCGAACAACAACTGACGATACCTCATTCCAATGATCATTGACCATCAGTGATACGAGATCTCTAAGCCTTTTGGGGGAGATACTGCGAAATGGAAGCAAGTCTTCGTAAATCTGATCGTAGTCATCAATAATTACTGACGACCTATTGGTGGCGTACTCATACCATACGTCAAAACCACTACACGTACATTAGTAAACTGGCTTATCAGTAGATATAATGATAGCTTACGGAGGCGGAGCCTGGTGATAGCGCCTCTGGTACTCGAGCACGGCGTCCTTCAAGCTTTTGCTGCTGCTGGCTTTCGTTATCCACCGATCGTGAGTACCTTTTGCATTTTCAATAAAAGTATCAATGGGATGAAAAGGGCTGCTCTTCGTTTGCTCGAAAATAAAGGTAATTGACATCACTAGAGATACTAGGATGACCCAGCGTAACCATCCGTTAGGCCGTAGGCCGCGTTTTCCATCTATATCAGGGGATGAGCTAGATCGCAGATATATGTATCCGGTAATATGTAGCAGAATTGACACAAGAGCGGTTTTTGCAATATCCAATGCAGGGAAAGCTGAGAAGGAAGTCCAAACACATGAAAATAGGGAATAGTATGTGAGAAGAGAAGTAAACACAAAAGTTAAAGTTAAAACCGTAGCATCAAATACCTAACATTTAGTTAGATGAATTATCTATGGGACTAGACTTAGAGGGACGAGCTTTAGATTCACTTACCGCCTTAGACGCTGAAAGACAGAACATAGCAAAAAGAGCGCTTTGTTTTAGTGCATCAAAATAAGAAGGCAAGGGAGACAGCACCCAAAGCCGATCTCCAATGGGTACACTGAGTAGTAGTATTTCTATGGCAAACCAAATAATGGCTGAGCCCTGTAATTTCGAGCGAGTTAGCGCAAACTGTCTAAACTTGGAGAAAGTCCAACTCACTAAAAGCACAAATCCCCAGAGAGTTGATGTTTTCCACACTATTATTGTCCCATCCCTTGGACCGGCATAGTCTGTCAAACGTGCCATCAACAGAATCAGGACGGCATCAAAAACGGATCCCAACACTTGGAAAGACAGCGTAATCTTCGAGTTGGACCCAATGATGGGGCAAATGAAGGTGCCGCGCCAGCCATCCTTCAGTGATGTAGTTAAAAGGCCGGCTATGGCCAGGACCAACGTAGAAAGTATGGAAGTAAAATACTTTGGAACCGAATCTGGAGATTTCGAACTAGATTTCCTCCGACTGATCAAAAATTCGTACACAGCCAAAATAAGGGGAATAAAGGCCTAACAAGCGAGAGTCAGAATTCAGTCCTTTATTTTCAACTCGTCGCCCTCCTCAAAGATCCGATAGTTCCACCACGACATACCGAAACGTTGAATGACGCACAATACGAGCGTCTCACAGATTGGCGATAAAGCTCAACGCGTAGGCAGAGAATAAATATTGCTAAGGCAATACTGAGCAATAGTTTCCGTATCTTTGCCTTTTTCAAAGTTTCTAATTTGTCAAATGCGTCCAAGGGCACGGACGTCGAAGACTGGGCCCGAGAATTCGAGAGCGGAATATATTCCCATTGCCCTGGGTCCTTTCGGCGACCTAAAAATGACGGGACGAGGAAGCCAGCAACCAAAAGGACGATTCCGGAGCAAAATAAAGAGAACGCTGCTGATTCTGCTGGATGGCCTGGGCTCGAGAAAATTTTAATTAGCTGGTGAGCGGGATGGATATGGATCAAAGGGAGGCGAACCGAGGGCGGAAGAGGTATCTGCAGACAGTAGTAATAACAGTGCACTGAGAACAAATAGGCTGTTTTGACGTTAGTATTGGTACTCACACTGGGCGATTGATTCTGAACATACCTAAGCCCGATCATGGTCGCTTTGACCAATCAAGGATATCCCAAGTGCAAGAGCAGCAAAAAGAAACCATCGATCCTGGATTAATCAGTGAAGATATCATAGGATAACAGGTCCAGCTGGGTCAAAAAAAGGCTAAGGGGCTCCAGCGTTGCCATTGTGAGGAGCCGGACTCGGCGTGCAATGTTCGCGGCGACTTCGTAAACGGCATGAAGTCTAACCACTTCCAGGTTGAGACTCAACTCAAGCCACTGTGGAGTGTGCGGTTGAGCCGGCGCTGCGTTAAAGATAATCTTGATTAACAGCGTTCCAGCTTCTCCAAACCCAGTTTACTTTTATCTAAGTCCAAGCTCCTCCAAGCGGCGCGTGCTTTTTGAGGTTTAAAGCTCGGGTGGATCAGCCTGGAAGATCACTTTAACTAACTATCAGGCCCTATCATCAACACCATTTTGTGCTTTGTTTAAGATAGAACTGCTCTCTAGCTTCGGATAATTACATGACCTACCTGTCCAGTCTCCGTCCTGCATACAATACTCCGTAGATCAACCTCCAACCGTTAAGCATATCTGCCTTTCTTTTTCGCTTTTCGTGGGAGTAACGCGCTTACATAATGATAGTGAGAGGCAGATTCTGTCCAATCAGATACAGAGAACTCCAGTCCTGTCGCTTCGTCCCGAGCGATTCAAACCTTATTTGTAATATGAAGCTAGTCTTTTATAGGACTAGCGCATTAACCGTTTAAACATGCTCTTTGGGGCCGTCAGTCGCGCGGGGTAGTTTTACCCGAATATCAATAATCTGAAGCTTTGGAGATCCCGCAGGCCGTTGAAATTTTGATGCCGCGGCTCTGAGACGGCCGGGGGTATTCCTACGCAAACCGGACTGTTCTGTGTCTGGAATAAACTATTATCTCTCAGAGTTACAACGATCACCCCGCCGCCCACCGATTCCATCGCTCGACTCGCTAGAATTGTTCGAGCCCGCACTTGCGCGACCCGAAAGCAATATGCCCCGGAAAGCCCTTGATTCCCGCATCCCGGCCCTGATACGGAATGGAGTGCAGGAGAAAAAGAGAAGTTTTTTTGTGGTGGTGGGTGACCGTGTCAAAGATGTAATTGTTCATCTCCATTATATCATGACGAGCGTCGATATCAAGCAGAACAAGTCCGTACTTTGGGCCTACAAGAAGGATTTACTAGGCTTCTCGAGCCACCGTAAGAAGCGTGAGGCCAAGATAAAAAAAGAGGTCAAAAGAGGCATTCGAGATCCCAACACGGAAGATCCGTTCGAACTTTTCGTCACACTGAATCAAATTCGTTATGTCTACTATAAAGAAACTGAAAAAATCTTGGGAAATACATATGGGATGTGTATATTGCAAGACTTTGAAGCTTTAACACCGAATTTACTTGCGCGAACAATTGAGACTGTTGAAGGCGGAGGCCTAGTTGTTTTACTTTTGAAGGGCATGAAAAGCTTGAAACAGCTATACACTCTATCAATGGACATTCATTCAAGGTATCGTACAGAAGCGCATGATGATGTGGTTGCCCGGTTCAATGAGCGTTTCATATTATCTCTTGGGAGCTGCAATTCATGTCTCGTGGTAGATGATGAACTCAATGTTCTACCAATTTCAGGAGGGAAAAACGTGGCACCTCTTCCACCGGGAGATACAGCAGATGGTGCGAATTCAGTTGCCACGAAGGAACTTCGGTCTATAAAAGATAAACTTGCAGATACACAGCCAGTTGGGTCATTAGTAACTCTGGCTAAAACGGTCGATCAAGCTAAGGCTCTTCTTACTTTCGTTGATGCTATTGCAGAGAAAACTCTACGCAGCACGGTCACGTTAACCGCAGCTCGTGGTCGGGGTAAATCCGCCGCCCTAGGAGTTGCAATTGCAGCGGCTGTGGCACACGGTTACAGCAACATTTTTATTACCTCCCCAAGTCCAGAGAACTTAAAAACACTTTTTGATTTCGTCTTCAAAGGGTTTGATGCCCTAGGATATTTGGATCATGTTGACTATACAATTCTTCAGTCTACCAATCCTGATTTTAATAAAGCTATTGTTCGAGTTAATGTACATCGAGAGCACCGCCAAACGATACAATACATTCAACCACAGGATGCGTTTGCTCTTGGACAAGCCGAGCTACTCGTCATTGATGAAGCTGCTGCAATCCCATTGCCATTGGTTAGAAAGTTAATGGGCCCATATCTTGTATTCATGGCATCAACGATCAATGGTTATGAAGGCACTGGAAGGTCTTTGTCCCTCAAGCTTATACAACAGCTACGCGAACAATCCAGAGGGGCCATAAAATCTAGCAAAGAAGGTGCGGACATTGCAGACAGGTCAACTGGAAAATCAGTAAAACGGTCGGAAGGCGAATACATAGGCGGTAGATTCCTGAGAGAAATTACATTGTCCGAGCCCATTAGGTATGCTCAGGGGGATGCCGTTGAAAAGTGGCTGAACAAAGTGCTCTGTCTTGACGCCACATTACCGAGATCGAAAATGAACTCACAGGGCTGTCCGCATCCGTCGCAGTGCCAGTTGCTCTATGTAAATCGAGATACCCTTTTTTCTTTCCACCCTGTTCCCGAGAAATTTCTGCAGCAGATGATGGCACTCTATGTTGCCAGTCATTACAAAAATTCTCCTAACGATCTTCAGCTGATGAGCGATGCTCCTGCACATCAATTGTTCGTTCTTGTTCCTCCTGTTGACGAAGCTACCTCTAAATTACCCGAGCCCCTATGCGTTGTGCAAGTTGCACTTGAAGGTCGAATTAGCAAGCAAAGCGTTCTCAATGGTCTGAGCCGCGGCCAGAGAGCAGGCGGTGATCTTATCCCCTGGCTTGTAAGCCAACAATTTCAAGATGAAGAATTTGCGGGCTTATCCGGAGCTCGAGTTGTCCGCATTGCTACTAATCCCGATTACCTCAATATGGGCTATGGGTCTAGGGCCTTGGAACTGTTAACTGATTTTTATGAAGGAAAGTTCACCAGTTTATCAGAAGACGACGAATTTCTTTCTGAAGAAATGGTCCGAGTAACCGATGCCGAGTTGGAGAATGCCAATTTACTTGACGATGATGTGCAGGTTCGAGATATCTATTCCATGCCACCACTCTTTGGAAAGCTGTCAGAAAGGAAGCCGGACTCCCTCGATTATGTAGGTGTGAGTTATGGCCTCACCGCGCCTCTGCACAAGTTCTGGAAGCGGTCCGATTTCGCGCCAGTATATCTTCGACAAACCCCAAACGACCTCACCGGCGAGCATACTTGTGTCATGCTTCGGACTCTCTCTACAGGCTCAAACGACACCTCATGGCTTAGCGCCTATGTAAGCGATTTCCATAAAAGATTTCTCTCCCTTCTATCATACCAATTCAGGGACTTCCCGTCTGTGCTCTCACTGAGCATTGGGGAATCGGCCAATGCAATCGCTAAAGCTGATGCATCTATCAAAACAAATCCCATTTCCCAATCCGATCTAAACACATCATTTTCTCCCTTCGACCTTAAGCGTTTGGACAGTTATGCAAACAACCTTCTCGACTATCACGTCATCCTTGATATGGTCCCCGCCATTGCTGTTTTTTATTTTTCTGGTCGTTTAAATATTAGCCTATCCGGTGTCCAGCAATCAATTCTCCTTGCTATCGGTCTTCAGCGCAAATCTTTTGACGATGTCGAAAAGGAGCTCAATGTCGCCGCATCCCAATTGATGGCGATGTTCATAAAAATTATCAGAAAAGTGTCCACACATTTCCGCTCTTTGATTGAAGGTGCTGTTGCCGAAACCTTACCTGCTGAGGACATCGGCGTAGCTCCAAACGATGCTATGGGCGTACATGATGATGAAATTATCGACACGACATTCAAACCACTTGATGTAGGCCTAGAGGAGGAGCTCAAGCAAGGGGGCGATGAGATCAATAAAGAGCTAAGAGAGAAGCAACGCGCTCTTATTGATGCATTGCCTTTAGACCAGTAGGCTTTCCTCTTCAATTTTTAGAACTATGATATACTAATTCAATACTGTCAGATACGAAATCGACCATGGCGCCACGGCCTGGGAAGATGCGGAAAAGCAAATTCGTACCTCAACTGGGAAGAATGGAAATGTTCCTACAGTCAGCATCAAGACATCGAAGCAATCGAAACGTAAAGCCGGCGAGTCAGCTCGCGATATCTACGAGAAAGAAATTGGTATCAAAGAACGTAAAAAGATCAAAAAGGGAACGGAAGGACGGAAAAAGTAAAGACGGGTTAAAACAAGTGTAAAATACAATAGATTTTCTGCAATTCAGCGTGTGTTTAGCCCTGTTAACTATTTTCACATCTAGGATGCAGGATGGGATCCACTACTAAATTTACAAGACACCAAAACTTCTCCATTTTATACTTAATGAATATTCCCCTGAATTTCTGAGTCTAATAATATATAGTCGCAGATAATTATATTAGCAAATTTTCTTATTGCCTCTTTTCTGCAGCAATCACGAATACAGTTCAAGAAACGAATAAAGTACAACTCATGTTTCATTCCAGGCTAGAGCATGAAAATCTGAGGAGAAACAACAATGACTAAAGCTCCTCATGTACAGCCGTTTTTGTATTTTCTTCCAGGAGCACAGTTGATTCAGTTGACTCCTGTACAGGTTCAGGTTCAGAAACTGCTTCAGATTCCTGTTCTTGTTTTTGTTCTGGCTCTTTTTGCTGTGATTTATCAGGTTTTTCTTTGGACGCTTTTTTCTTTCCAAGTTGATATAGCTGTTCAGGAATTGTTTCCTTCTCGCCCTCCCCCATGCGAATTTGGTCAATCCATTTCTCTAGTTCGACAATGCCGAACTTTGACCCGCCGGCGGAATTATAACGGCGCCACCATCCACGTTTTCCATTGACGGCAATGACTTCTACTATATCCGGATTTAAACCCAACTCCTTTCTAATATCGGGAACCTCTTCTATAGTATCAGGTACGAGGTAGAAAGGGAAGAGGTGTCCTTTGCGTTGAGAATGCTTATGCTCAATTTCTCGGAGGGCATTAAGTCCTTCGACAGCACCAGGTGGCGGCGGAGTTGTGGCATCCTTTGGTATGGGAACAATAGCAAGAACACAAGTTCCAGTCTTTGGGGTTAAGCAAGTAGCCTTGAGCTCGGTACTCAAAGAAAGCATACGAAGCACTGGGGCTTGTGGCTTTGTTGAAGCAGACGGTTTGGGAGAAGAAGACTCCTCCTTGTTCGAAGCGGAATCACTGTCGGTAGGTTCAGAAGGACTATCCGCAGCTGTGGGCTTTTTGGGCTTTTGAGGTTTTGAGGGTTTGACCTTTTTGACAGGTATGGGGGGATCGGGATTTGGCTCTGCAGCTTGACTGAGGAATTCCAAGATGGGTTTCTTTTTCATCTCTCCATCATACACTACTGATGGTTTGTCTGCCCCAGGTAAAAGAACGAGTGTCGGGAATTTGGTGATACCAAACGTTTGCACTGCTGATGTCTCCTTATTCCTAACTTGGCCAATGTGGATCTTTCCTAGAAAATCGATGCTTAGAGTCCGTAAAAGCGCACTTGTGGCACCTTTATCAGTAAAGAGAATCGCTTTTGCGGTCGTATTTGAGTCCGCTAGCCAGCCGTCGACATCTTTATCGGTAAGGCGCTTAACATGGTTAGGAATCCGACTCACGACGGTGTCAACTATGCCTTTCGCAGTTCTTGGCCCTTGATAGTCCTCGGTTTTCGGTTTTCCAGGCTGGTCAGAAGGGACTACTAGTCGAAGGGTCGGAAATCCTTGTACACGCATCAAGCCACAGAAATGTTTGTTTGCCTCATCCTCGCAATTCATCGCTGCAACTTTAGCAAGCCCTTCGAGCTTTCTCGCTGCCTTCTCGTACGCCGGTTTGAGATTCTGGCAATGGCCACACCATGGTGCATAAAATCTATAGCACGTGAGTGAATATCCACATGCAGTTGACGGGGTGACTTACTCTACGATCTAGGGAAACATTAGCTAAAGGCGTATAGAATCCTAGAGTCGGGAGGATATTACGTACAGAAACATAATTAGATCTAGCGATCAGGCGATCATAGTTGGTAGCATCGACCTGTAGAACTGGAGACTTTTTAGTGTAAAGCGCATCTACGCTAGCACCCAGGAGGGCAGTAAGCAGCACAAAAGTCCCTTGTATAAACATAGTGGGAAGCTCCTAGAGAGACTGGCTTGAGAGATCAAGACAAATGGCCAGAAAAAACGCTTGAGTACATGACACTGTGGAAACTAAAACAACACTGAAGAGGTGCAGGGAATATGTCTTCTACCCCGGCCTCAACCTCGTGTGTTGTCTCAGAGTTATCGTAAGGTGTTCAGATTGCCCAATATGTCTTATCTTATCAACACGTGATATCGAGTTTGGTCCATACCGGAATTCCAGATCTGTGAAATACCGTAATGTTACGGTAGTGGCAACGTAACCACTACGTAGTAACTCAGCACAACGTTGAAACTACAATTGCGTAATATTACCTTTGTTGGTTGCCACAACTTGAGTCGGTATTCGCAACGTTGTCTTGCGTAGAGTTAATTGGAGTTAACTTGGTTAAGTGTATTTAACTTTAGTAATGTTTTGTATTGGAGTACAGCTAGCTATTTCTACCACAAGTACAATTACACCTACATACAAAGAATCTTCCAGAAAATTTCTAAGTCCACAAAAACTATGAAAACAGTAGTAGAAATCTAGCTAGTAGAATTGTAGAGAATCACCTACTAGCTAGGCTAGTAGGATAGTAGAAATCGCCTGCTAGCCTAGCTAGTAGGATAGTAGAAATCGCCTGCTAGCCTAGCTAGTAGGATTGTAGAGAATCACCTACTAGCTAGGCTAGTAGGATAGTAGAAATCGCCTGCTAGCCTAGCTAGTAGAATTGTAGAGAATCGCCTACTAGCCTAGCTAGTAGGATAGTAGAAATCGCCTGCTAGCCTAGCTAGTAGAATTGTAGAGAATCGCCTACTAGCCTAGCTAGTAGAATTGTAGAGAATCGCCTACTAGCCTAGCTAGTAGGATAGTAGAAATCGCCTGCTAGCCTAGCTAGTAGGATAGTAGAAATCGCCTGCTAGCCTAGCTAGTAGGATAGTAGAAATCGCCTGCTAGCCTAGCTAGTAGGATTGTAGAGAATCACCTACTAGCCTAGCTAGTAGGATAGTAGAAATCGCCTGCCAGCTAGGCTAGTAGGATAGTAGAAATCGCCTGCCAGCCTAGCTAGTAGAATTGTAGAGAATCACCTACTAGCCTAGTTAGTAGGATAGTAGAAATCGCCTGCTAGCCTAGCTAGTAGGATAGTAGAAAATCGCGTAGGCTTCTACTGTAGAAGAGAGTTAGTGAGTGACTTAGAGATTTGAAAAAGATGAATGAAAATTTTTCACCTGCTGATCATTTTCTTATTAGATTTAAAAATGTTGTTATTACCATATAGTAGATTCAACATAGTAAGCTCTTACTACATAGTAGTCAAAATACATAGTAGTTACTGTCACCAACGTTGAAACTACAAGGTGGTGGTAATGGCTACATAACAGCTCGGAAAATTGGTAAGCCGATGGTAGTGCAGAGATCCCCGCTATGGGGACAACACAGAAGCATGTGATAATCATGTGACTGGGTGTCTATAATATTGCATCTGATCTGCTTCTAACAAATGAGACACAGCTACTTATAGACAAACATACTATAATTAAGACTATTGAAAAAACATATGAAAAACCCCTAGCAAATCTCTGCCAGTCTGATAGACAAAGATAATGAAATTGATATCATGATCAAGAAGAGATGATGACAAATTTACAGTTCTCTGATTTCTTCTTTAAGAATCTAATCATCTTACAAGTCATCTGACTTCTGCTCAACACATTCTCATAGTTTTGATGATGATGTAGGCAGAGAATCTTCTATTAAATAATCAATATTCATAAGTCTCAATTGCTTCATAAATTTTTCAAATTTCTGTCTAAATAAGATCTTGATTAAGTCATCTGCAGGCATATTATTGCTTTCAATTCAGCTAATATTTAATTTCTGATTAGTAACTGCTTGTCATAATCAGTGATGATGAATATCAACATGATGAAGCTTAATAATTAGTTGCAGAGCTGCTGAAATCAGTAAATAAATTGTTTGTAAATTATTACATAAAATATCAAAATCTCTTTCTAATTTCAATGTAATATTCTTAAATAAGCATTTCCATCACATGGTCTCTTTTGCTGTATAGAATAGTGTTAGAAGCTAAGCTTCTGTTGAAGATGTTGTAACTGTCTTTTGTCTGAAAAATTTTCAATCAATTAAGTCTTCAAAGAGCTTTAATATGAAGTTCTGAGAGAAGTGTCTAGAGTTTAAATTGTCTGCAAAAGAAGAATTACTGATGATTATTAAATGAATGTTTATGATGTCATTAATATTATTATTATTCTGAGTATCCAACTTCTTCTCAGCATGAAATTCAAGAGCATAATACTTTATTGAAAAAGCATATGAAATAACTCTCTCAATTGCTGTATGGTGTTCTGATTCTGAGTTAATCAAAGCATCACTTAATTTTGCAGTAGGCTAGCAAATGAAATATCAGACTGTGTTATAATAGCAGTGTAGAGAGCTGAATCAATCTTCTGTTGATAGACATGTATTTGTTGTGCATTCTGCATCTCTGTATAAGAAGCTATATTCACAGTTATCATTGATGTATATGACAGCTTCAACTAAGTAAGATTAAATTTATTAGCAATCTTCTCAATATAACTGTTCTGAGACAGTCAAAGCTTCTGAGCATTTCTATCATATAGAACATGAATATCTAGAAATCACTCTAGCTCTTCAATCTCTCTAAGCTCATAATACATTCATAGATTCTTTAGTAACTGCTTAAATGTTCCATCATTCTTTCTGTGATATAAAAATACTATGTCATTCACATAAAAGAAGATAATAATATTCTTATCAATAAATAGATATGATTTTTCATAAATTTGACAGAATTTTAGTTTCTGAAATGTTGAAGTGAGATTTTTGTATCAAAGTCATGAAGATTTAGAATGATCATATAAAACTTATAAAATTCTTCAAATACTTCTTTTCTTACTGTAACTTTCTGCAGATCTGCAATAAACAGATTTATTAAATGAAGCATTAATGAACACATTAACAGCATCAATCAGAAAGATCTTTATTTTAAAATAAGCTGTTACAGTCATTAAAAGACAAAATATTCACACAGTGAGAGTAGCAGTGTAGATGTTATGTTCATTATTAATATTCAGATCTCCATGAAAAATGAGTCTTGTCTTATAATGTTCCAAAAAACTGTTAACATCAAATTTGTATGTATAAATTCACATTAAAGAAATTGGACATATTTTTTTCAAGCTCTCTACTTCTTCAAAGCAGTTCTTTGTTCATAGCTTTTCCATTTCCACATCCATAACAGTCTTAAATCCATCAGTGTGTGGATGTTGCAATATTGAAAAATAATGCTTCAGAGACTTTAAAAGATTCTCTCTGTGAAGTCTAGAATTTGTAATTGTAAAAGCTGTTAAATAGTCTTTATAAAATGAATTCAATTGCACTGTTTGCTGCAGAATTGCTGTATAAGCTGTTCATTTGTCAATTCAATCTGCATTTTGATGCTTTATTCTAGCACTTTGTCTAGAAGATAAAGATTGCTTGTTTAAGCTTGCTCTGACTGAGTTATTCACTACTTCTGTGACAAAACAATTAACTGTTGAAATTCTGTCATTAATGCTCACTGCTTCTGTGACAGAACAATTGACTATCAATTGTCTGTCATTCATGCTCACTGTCTCTGTAGAGCTAGTGACAGAAAGTGTAGTAGATATTATATCTTCAGATGAATTAATTATAACACTAGTCACTGTCTCCATAGCTTTTGCAGCAGAATGATTAACTGTCATTGAAAGTTGATTCAGTATCTCTATTTCAGTTAATGATGTCATTGAGTCATTCAGAAGAAGTTGAGTGTAGATGTCTAAAACTGATAACTTTAATGTTGACTCTGATATTGACCACACACATGTCTTTTCTTATTGATCAGTTAATGTCTTAGTCATTGTCTCTGTCAATCTTATTAACTGATTAATGATCTTCTGACTTTCACATAATATATTCTTTACAGAGTCTTTATCTTCACTGTCATGCTTACTTAAGCTTATCTTATTAACATCATTTACTTCAATGAAAGATATTGCTTTCAGCACAATGAAACTCTTCTGTAATAAAAGCTCACTGCTGATCTCATTAAAATTGAATAGCATATCTTCATTAAATATAATATCTCTTGTTAATATAATCTTTCATCATACTGAAATTCAAATGCAAAAAATATTTATTGATTTGTATTTAATGAGATATTCAACTTTCACTCTAAAAGTCAGCTTCTGATTTCTTCTGTATTGTTCATTCTTAATTAAAGAATACACTCTACAGCCAAAAACTCTTATATGTCTAATTTCAGTTAAACAGATTGCAGTTTGAAGATATTTCTTTAAGTATTCAAGAGAAGTGTTTCAATCAAGATCTTTAATCAGAATTCTGTTTAAAATATATGCTGCAGTCTTGACACATTCTGATCATAAATTCTCAGACAAATTGACTTCAATTCACATTGTATGCACTGTCATCATTATTAAAGCTTTCACATGCTCTGCAACTTCATTTTGAGTCAGTGTGTAGAGTGCCAAACATTGAACAACTATATTATATGTTTAAGTCAAAGCTGTCAGTTCTGACTGCATAGAGATTTCTCTGTCAATTTAAATAGTCAAGATAGTCAATTGATATAAATTGAGAATTACTCTTATCATTTTTGCTGTGCATGTCAAACTTTCAGATTTACACTGCATTGTTTTCACATAGTGCAGATGAATATAATTATAATATAAGTGCACTGTTCATTTATCTTCATTATAATCTGAAGCAAACTATATGAGATCAACAGACATCTTCATAAATGATCACATAGATTTTTTCAACAGCATTCTGCATATAATTTACTTTGCTTTTAAAAGAGTGCAAGATCTGCACTTTACTGTTAGAGAATTCTGAGAGATCTTTTTAAATTTCATGTTGATAGATACTTTTGAAAAATGAGTCAGAGACTCTCTTTCTAAATGATCAAGTCTTAAATGTTAAATATTCATTGTTTCTAGTGAATGAGAGATTAATACTGTAACTGATTTGTTAACTGAATCTCTGCTCAATGAGGCAGTAAAGACACTCTTTGTTATACTGTCTGTGGCAATGTTAATAGATCTGTATTTAACAACCATTTTTCTCTCTTTAACAGTCAAATTGAACAAGATATCTCTTGTGTCTGCATAATAAATCATAAGAGACTCATTGTCCAAATAACAACTCTTTGCACACAGCAATCTATGCACTATTAAATTTATATGAAAGCCAGAAACATAGAGAACATTCTGTAGTAATATCTTGCCAGCATCTGCTGGTGTTTGGGTATAAACTTCAACATCACCATATTGGTGAATTTTACAATGAGTATTTTCAATGAGCACAATATTCAAAGAATCAGTGTTCCAGACTTCAGAAATCTATTATAGAGAATTTTCTTTCTTCTGAGAAAACTGAAGAAATCACAACTTCTGCAGATATGAAACATGCAAGAAATATGCAAAGGGATTGATATTCTGTGTCATTCAATAGTTATGAGCCTGAACTTTTTCAAGAATTTGGTTATTATCTAAAGATATGTTCAGAATACTTTATTTTACTTTTGTTATTCATACAAATGTCAAATAGAGATTATTATTAAGTATCTTGAGATCATACATTGAACCCTCTATTTAAGCTTAAATTTTAATTGCAGAGTTCACATAGATCTAATGCATCTATATTTTATTAATCTAAGTCTACAGAAAATCATAATCTAGAGTCAACATCTCAACTTCAATAATTAATTAAAAATGAACAAATTATCTAGAAGAGTTGTTATGCTAAATAGTTCTGACAACTGAAAAGAATGAATTGAAGATATCAAGCATTTAGCAAATTTTTACTGATTGTGATTGTACATCAATTCAATAAAAAAAACACATTCTAAACTTCAGAAATTCATTATAGAGAATTTTCTTTCTTCTGAAAAAACTGAAGAAATCACAACTTCTGCAGATACAAAACATGCAGGAAATACACAAAGAGATCAATACAGAACTTAAAAGAAGAGAGTTTTAGTGATGCAAGAACTACAGAAGACAATAAGAGACTGTATAGATTCATCTCTAAAAATTCTTATAATAAGTGAATCAGACAATATAGAAGCTACTGCAAAAGAACATCTGAAAGTTCTATATGCTAGAAATGTGATGAATGCTTCTCAATTGAAACCTAGACTAATAGAGAGATTCAAAATTCTAGAAAATGAATCAAAAAATTAAGCAATTGAAGTATATTTACTGAACTATGAAGAAGCATTAAATCAGACTATTATGTACAATATGTGTGAATATATTTATAAGTTTTTTGTTTTTAAACAGTTTCTGAGAGTGATCTTTTAGTATTATAGAGAGTTCTTCTATTTATATCTGTCAAAGCTTCTAACTGAAGAGAATTTAAATAAAGAGCATGAGCTGAATGTTTATAAACATATTTAAATATTTTGGCAGACATTAAAGAAGAATACTGAGTCAGATCAACAGAATAAGCTGTCAGCATATTTCACTGAAAAGATAGTTCAAAATAAGCTGTTGAAGAAGAATAATGAAAATATGAACTTAACATATCTTTATGAAGAGCAATATGATTGAGCATACTGCTCATATTTTAATTCACTTATTCAATCAACAAGCTGAAAACTGAATTCAAAATTTGATAATAAGATCAAGAAAGCATTGAAGAATTCAGTGAACAAAAGAAAATTAAAGAAGAAGATTGCAAATTGAAAGAAATTAAAGAATTCAAATACTAATGAAGAAGTTGATGCTTCAGATGATGTGACAGATGATGATGCTAATAAAGCTGTTGTCAAGATATTCTCTAATCTGACTATCTTCACTTCTGTAATGGTTTTTAACTTCACTAATATGAGTGACAAATATGAACTCTATTCACTACAGAACAGCTTCATATTAGATGGAGGTGCAGATGCACATATTTGCAATGATTTTACAAGATTTCAAAACTACTGGGCTCATAACTATTGGATGACACAGGAGCATGTTATAATCATGTGACTGAGTGTCTATAATATTGCATCTGGTCTGCTCCTAATGAACAAGACATGGCTACTTATAGATGAACATGCTATAACTGAGACTATGAAAAAAACATATGAAAAACCCCTAGCAAATCTCTGCCAGCCCAATAGACAAAGATAATGAAATTGGTACCATGGTTGAGAAGAGATGGTGGTGAATCTACAGTTCTTCAGTTTCTTCTTTGAAAATCTGATCATCTGACAAGTCACCTGACTCCTGCTCAACAGTTAACATAATTCATCACCAAACAATCTAATCCACAAAGTGATCAATTTTTCTACTGTAGACCTCTACTTTCAAAATTCAATAAAATGATCAATGAAGCTGCTATTAAATTGGTGATTGAAGATCTGCACTCACAGGAGGCTTCTAATTATGCCAAAACTGCCAAAAAGTATGAAATCAACATAACTATGTTGGCATGTTGCTTTAAAGGCATACAAGTCTCTAGGTGTGAAGCTGCCTCTCTATATTCAAGAAATCTTACAGATGCACAGGAAGAAGCTCTTCTAGGGCATATTGACACTCTTACAAATCACAGATTTTCTGCTACATCTCAGCTTTTATGAAATCTAGCAAATGAGATTCTACAAAGTGATGTAGAATTCAACTGAGTCTCTCACTTTATTGAACATCATGAAAATTGGCTTGTCAGTGTTTTTCTATGAAATATTGATCAAAAGAGAAAAGCTGCTGACAAGTCTATATACTATTCTTCATTTTTTGATCTAGTAATATCTCTTGATTTTATTGATTTGATGTTGATTTTCACTGGATTAAGACTAACTATACAAATTTCTATAGCTTTGAGAAAAAAGTGAGAAATATAATCTTGAACCCATGAATATTTACAATTTCAATGAAAAAGGCTTTATTATAGAACTAGCAAATACATTTAAAAGAGTAGTCTCTTTACAAGCTTATAAGTGTGATGAAATATTGAATGCTGTACAGAATGATGATCAGAAGTTCATCTCTCTACTTACATGCATCTGTACTGACAGATTCTTCACTACATCAGCTCTCATTTACAAGAGAGATTCTAGAGACATGCAAAATACTTAACTCACTGATTTTAACTGTGAAAAGAATCAAACTTACTTTGCTGCATCAGAAAATGAATGAATCAATGATGAATATGAGATTCACTGACTGAAATTATTCAATAAAAAGACTAGAGCCAAAGCTGACTCTGCAGACAGCAAGTGAAGTAGACATCTGCTTATACTGAACAGACACATCTCTCATATTAATATGCAGTTCATTGATTTTGCTGACAAGAATAAGATTCTACTGCTTGTTCTTTCACTCAGCTCTACACATCATTTACAGTCTCTAGATATCAGACTTTTTGGATCAATACAGCACTATTATTCAAAGAAACTAAACAACTTTCTTCAGCAAGACATGGACTTTGTTAAAATGACAAAATCAAATTTCTACATCTTGTTCAAACCTGTGTACACAGCAGCTTTTATGCTGGAAAATATATTATTCACATTTGCAGATGCTGACATCTGGCTGTTAGATTCTAATAGAGTGCTCAAATCTATACAGTTTAAGACTTCAGACATTCAGAAAGCTGCTCTAGAGTCTACTACATCTACTACATGTCAGAGAGTAGACAGACTACTAGACTATTTGAAGAGAGTCAATGTCATCTCTAGACATAGACAAGTCTATTGTGCTCTAGAGAAAATAGCACTGAAAAAAGTGATTATAAAGACTGAAAGAGATGGTCTAGCTGCAGCTCTAAAAGTTGAAAAGAAGCATCATCAGCATGATAAAGTATTAAGTCTTTTTAACTTCAAATAAGCTAATAAAGCTCAATTCTTTTCTTCTTCAAAGATTGTGAAAATGAGAGTCAAAATCATAGAAAAAGAGCAGAAGAAGAAGAATAAAAGAATACAGAAGAAACAGAAGAAGCTTTAACTGACTGTATTAAGAAAGAATCAGACTACTGAGCATGCTGAGCAGCATGCAATTTATGAAGAAGAATGACTAGTAAAAAGACTTGAAAAAGAGATGAATAAAGCTGCAGCTGCAGCTCACAGACAGACTGAAAAGAATGCTAGAGAGACATGTAAAGCTCTGAAACAGACAGCAAAGAAAGAATGAGCTCTACAGCACAAAAAGACTCAGAAAGAGAAGACTGTGCAGAAGATCTGTTAAAAAGATCTGACATCAAAGACTTCTACTTTGTCTACACATTCTGCAGAGTCTGTAACATTCAAAAAGGCTTTAGAAAAGCTCTCTACAGCTCTAACAAGCTTACAATTGAGCTCTCAAACATCAAAGCAAGATTTTGCAATTGCTTTGAAGCTCAAGAAGTCAGAAATGTCAGTCATGTGCAAAGATTGAACTATTAGATCACTCTGTCAATTTATGGATTAATCATACTAATTTCTATGTTTTATTCCTTTCCTACTTGCTGTAACTAATAGCTTAATTAATTTTACTATGTGGTTGTTGAAAAATCGTATTTTGAAGGTGTAGTGGTAATTTTGTAAGAAGCGGTCGTTGGGTGAGATCGGGCGTTCGGTGAGGAATTACGTTAGGTGTTGTTTGGTGATGAATAACAGCTCAGAAAATCGGGAACCCGATGGTAGTGCAAAGATCTGGCTGGTATGGCTGATGGAATGTCTGACCAACTGAGGCAAACTACAATGTCATCATGGCCCTTCCTGCCAACATTGCGGCGTTCTTCAATATAGACCAAACCAAACTCACAAAACCATGAACTACTTCCTTGTCTGTCTTACTGACATGATCCACTAAAAATTTCTACATTGGTCTGACATCCTCAGTGCGTTGCTAATTGCCCTTTTTTTTTATATTTTGCCTCGACTATACCTAAGCATACTAGACGTCATCATCTTTATAGGTTGATTCGCCCACCATCAACGCGAAACAAATTCTTCAAGTTATTTTGTTCTGTTATGGCTTGGCGCTGCTCTGGCTTGAATAACTCGCAACTAGTCAACAATCTATTTGATAGCGGCCTTATCAACAGCGATAGAGTCAAGCATGCCATGCTTGGAGTATGTTGTTATTCATTTCCAGTCAGTTGGGTTCTATATTTACTGACAAATCAGGTTGACCGTGGTAACTATTCACCAACAGAACCCTATGCCGATTCCCCACAGTCCATAGGATATTCGGCCACCATCTCTGCTCCACACATGCATGGCCATGCCTGCGAATTTCTTCTACCTTTTCTCCATTCTGGGTCCCGTGTTCTGGATATTGGATGCGGCTCAGGCTACTTGACTCATGTTTTCGCAAATCTTATTTCAGACAAATCATCCTCTTCATCGCCCGCGGATGGTTGTGTTATCGGCATTGATCATATTCAAGAACTAGTCGACATGTCCCGAAGTAATATGACAAAGTCTGAGTCTGGCCGTAAGCTACTTGAGTCCGAAAAAGTTAAATTTGTTACTGGTGATGGTCGTCTGGGCTGGCTGCCGGATGGCCCATATGATGCTATTCACGTTGGAGCTGCAGCAGCTACTATGCACCCAGCATTGATAGAGCAACTGAAAGCACCTGGCCGAATGTTCATTCCAGTTCAGCTGGGCGGTGAAGATGGAACACACTCCATTTTTGGGTTGGGCGGCCCACAGTACATCTGGGTTGTTGACAAAAATGAATACGGCTCCATTCATAAAGAAAAGATTTTTGGGGTTAGCTATGTACCCTTAACTGATTCACCTAAGTAACAATAAGTTCGTGATGTTTTTCTAAATTGTCATACAGACATACGTTCTATGTAGTACTTTGTGAATTCTAGCCTTCTAGGGTCCCCAGGTGCTCAGGCAGATGGTCTTCAGATGTCTTAACTGCTAATTCCTGGTTCAAAATACAGATGTCATCAGTGTGCAATTGGTATGATGGGGATTAAAGTGTCTTCAGACATCATGAAGTGGCTCAACATATTCTGATCTTGTATAATCAGATTAAGTTACTGAATATTCCTAGAAGTATCAGAAGATCTCAGAATGTAGAAACTGTAATAAAACAGACACTTTCCAAAATGTTTTGTATGATGTTGTAAAATGACAGATGATCATACTTTGTATTGATCAGAAGGTAAATAACTTGTCAGATGATCAGATTCTTAAAAGAGAAATTGAAGAACTGTAGATTTATCATCTTTTCTTGACAATACTGATATCAGTTTAATTATCTTTAACTATCAGATTTATTGTAAGGACTGGGGTTGCAGTCTGCAGATAACATGGCAATGAATCATTAGTTTTTATAGATTACATTAGATCAAGTGAGAAGTAGTTACAAAGAAGTTTAAGTCATGAGAGAGAGAGAGATAACTTATATTACTACAACAGTATCTAGAGTTTCTAAATATATTATTACTGATCTTCATAAAGAAGCATCTGTGACATATTCTTTTGTGTTCAGCTGTACTAATAAGATTATTAATCAGTTATGAAGTTTACAAACTCTAAATGACTAAGAGTATGATCATTTGAGCATGAAAGAGATTTTTATAAATCTTTCTTAGATAATAAAATGAATGTAAGATGATTACAGTAGAGAGTCTTACAGATTTCTCTCTCTTTATAAATTTTGAGTCTCAAAATGTAAATATGACATTAGAATTACAGTGAGAGTGACAGCTTCACTGTGATTGTAATAAAATTCTTACAAAATCTCTTTTTAATATGAAAAATGTACAGTGACTGCAGTGCAGAATTTTAATTCTTTTCTTTTTATAAGTTTCAGTTTTCAGAGGTGGATATGATGATAAGATCACAATAAAAGTCACTGACTGTAAAGACAGAAATTTCCCAACTGAAATTCCATTTCTAATGCACTAATAGAGAATTGAGATGAGACTGGGACTTGATAGTTCAAACTGAGATGAAACTGAAACTTGAATTTCAAGTACAGAGATGAAAATGAGACTTAATTTAAAGAGATTGAAATTATTCAATTAGAAATAGAAATTCTTAATTCCTCTAAACTTAAAATATAATCTTATTTTATACTATTTTTAGTATCAAAATCATATATAAATCATAAATGTATATATGCATTTTGACTTAATGTGCCAATTTTTCTATTTTGTCATATTTTGGTGTACAAATACACTTTTAAAATATAGTTTGAAAAAAATTAAAGTTGTTTTAAAAATAGAGAAATCTAGAGATGGAACTTGAAATATACAATTTGAAACTGAAAAGAGAATAGAACTTTTATCAGTATTTTCAAATTTTGAAAGAGAATTGGAACTAACTACTATCTGATTCATTAAGCTACAGAAAGTCTGTAAGTGATTTGATTGTATAGTAGAGAATACTTCTTTCTCTTCTCTTTGAGCTTCATTGATGAATTCAAAATGCTGACTGTGAGAATGTGAGAATATTACATTCTCAAATATAATTAAATTTATGTACTATATATTGTCTTATATAACATGTGTATAACATGTATAACATCTATAACATTTACAGAGTCATATACATAAATCTTGATTAAATATAAAGTTTGATCTATAACTCTTTTTGAATTAGCTCAAACCTTATTATATAAAAGTTTATTTCAAACTTTATTTTCTAATAGAGTTACAGCAATAAGGTTACCACCATAGTATTGCTTGTATAAATTATTAATCAAGAAAAGAATAATAAATTGAGGTGGCAAATTACATCATAATATGATATTACATTATATGAAATGTCATCATATGTGACATCATCAATAACATCATAAAATTCATTGTTGCATAGTTTATTTTCAAGATTAATAAACTATTGCACATTATATTCAACTTTAACAAGTTTTATAATCAGTTATACCAACTTTCTATAAATCTACATCATAGATATTCTGGTTTATAGAAAGTATCAGCCACTGAAATCAGAATTTATAAAATGCCTCATATAATAATTCAGTTTTCTAAAAAGTATAACTACTTTTTACAAAACTATTGCAAGTATTGCACAATATACTGCATCATACTGCATCATACATTACATCACACATGATGTAACAGTTATAAATCAAGACAAATATGCCATAACTTACATAACTCAAACTCTAAACTCAGAGTCTATAAATAAGATCAAAATCCACACTGCAAAATGTAATTAACAGAACAATTCAATAACTTCTTTGAATATTCATTGACTACTTCTTCTATACTATTGTTTTCTGAACTTTATTATCACTGTTCTCACTCTACTCATTCACCAAAATCTTATATATAACTATATACTTATATATTTATATATATTTATATAGTTATTAGTAAGTACATCCAACTAACTAAGCTTTTGTTGTATGAGCTTCTACTGCACATTTACTTGCTCACACTGACTAACTAACTACTATCTCTATCTAACTACTTTTGTAATTATGTACAGAAAGAAAAACTTCATATCAGTTGCTGAAGAATATTTTTTTTTTTAAAGATCAGTATTCTTACTGAAAGCATGTGCACTGAAAGTATATGTTGTTGCTAGAATTGATAATCATAGTAGAAAAAGTCAAAAAAGAATGACATTTTCTCAATAATGACTTTGTTGATCAATTTTATATGCATCATTGAATTTATAAATTTTTTTTAAGCTAAAGTAGACATGATCAGCCACATTAATGCATATATTTTAATTTAATGTTGTGAATATTATTCTTCATTTAGTGTTAAGTTTTCTCATAGTTATAGTGTATTCTTTAAGTTCTGTTTTAGTATATCAGTGTCATCAATTTAAGTCAGATGTGAATAGTCTTCAGCTTCTGTTTTAAGTGCTCATAGACAAGCTGAGTGAACTTTCCATTGATGATTTGAAAGATGCAGAAGTTTACATGTGATGAAGTTATTTAGAAGAAATTAATGTTCTTCATAGAAATCTCTTTTTTTATTCATGCTCAGAGTGAGTCATTCTTAAATTTCTTCTGTTATTATAATGTCATCTTCATTCAAAGCTGTTCAGATTTCTGTGCTTATAGTGTTTGGTGATTGAATCTGAATGACTTCTTCAGAGAATTGACATAGAAAGTGAAGAAGTTTATATTTAATAGACTTTAACAATAATATAAGTTGATAGTTGATACTGTTGAAGTTTATTCAGCATTTCATTAAAATAACTGTTAATAAGTGAAATAATAAGTGCTTGAGACACTAGATGTCATTTCTTCAAATTTGATAAATTTATACAGTGTTGTTCAGAGAAGAATTGAAAGAATTCAAGACATTGATCAGTGATCATTGTATATCAAGCATTTTTGTACTTAATGAGAGCTGTCAATCATTCACTTTAAATTGTAAATTGTTTACTTATAACATTCAATTCATCTGTAATAAGAATGTCATCATCATTTTGCACTGAAAAGTTTATGAACAGATAAAAAGTTGAGAATTGTCTATTTTGTAGATAGATAGTTTGATCTTGACATGAGTGTTGTGCTATTAATTCTTGCTCTTAAAAGAGTAGATCAGTGAAGCTGAAAAAATTATCATTAATGTCTTTAGATAATAATTTTATTATATTTAGAAACTTTGAGTCTTTGTGCTCTTTGTGCTTTGAAATTTCTATAGCCAATACAGTTGCTGTGTCTGATAATTAGACTGAGCACAGAGACAGAGATTTCCCAACTAAGATTCTGTTCCAACTGTTTTTTTTTTTTAAATGAAATGAGAACAGAGCTCAATCCTCAGAAACAGAGCTGAAAATGAAATGAAGATTGAAAAATTAAATTGAGATTGAGACTAGAAAATTTCAAATGAAACTTACTAAACAGTTTCAGAAGATTCTATGAATTGAAACTAACTACTACATGCTGAGACTAGAATGAGATAGAAACTAGTCATAATGAATCTGAAATTCTCAGCTTCTAGAAACTAGATTACATAATTACAAGTAACAGTCTGAGATAACACATTAAGTATATTTTCATACATAAAGATCAGTTCTGCTGATCTTACTACAATTTTCTCTGTATCTCTCTCTTTATCTGTAATTTGTGATCAATATTTGTTTTTTGATTATTTAACACACTCTAATGAACTGATTCAAAATAACATGTGATTATCAACTCATTCTCTAATATTAAAAGTTGATAGTCATTGAATTCTTTTTTCTCAATGTCAACAAAACAATTCATATCTGACTGTAATGCTGACATCTGCTCATTCTTCAAAAATTCATTTTCTGTCTGCTTGACAATCATTATTTGCTTTACTGTTGATTCTGTAAAATGATTATGTTAATATAAATAGATGTCTTAATCTGAATTGAATGTTTGCTCAACACTCACTGCAGAAGAAGAAACAGTTAATATGTTTTATGTTATTTTAGCAACTGTTAAATATTGTTGATTAATTTCTCTTCATATGTTTGAAATTTCATCATCTATAAGTGATGCAGTCACTGCATCATCAAGATATTTTTCAAATTCACTAATGGCATTAGAATCAGCATCATTATAACTGAAGCTGTCAAAGAAGACACTGTTCAGATTCTAGATTATTTTGTTGTCAGCATTATTATTATATAGTGTTCTGTAAAATCAGTATCTTAATTTATTCTGTTACATCTAATGAACTTAGCACTGACATCTTATGTTATTTATAATACTCATTATAAAATGTTAGAATAAGATCTCAATACTTCTGTCATTCTTCTCACTTTTAGTGTCTTGAGTTCAGTGTATTCATTCACTTAAAAGAATTCAGAACTGCTATAACAGAGTAGATCTTTTCATGTTCATCTATTGTTTTTGAATAATACATAGCAAGCTTCTCAGATACTGTTTTATAAGCTTTAGTGAGAGTGTTTTTTCATTCTAACTCTCTTGATATTTTTTTTTTCTGTCATCTAGATGATTAAATATTTTACTGTATATATAAAATGTTCTGTGAATAGTTGAATTTTTTGTGATTGACAATATCTTAATAAGCATCATGAATGATCACAGAAAACATATAACATACTTAATCTATTGTCACTTTAAGTCATTCAGAGTCAGGCTTTGTATCTTGCAGTTCTTTATTTTTTCAATTCATTGCAGCAGATATGAATAAAGAAAAAGAGCACACACAGTCATCTAATATATTGAATTTCATCTTGGCTTTACATTACTAATCATATTCAACACACACTCTTTTTTTTATAGTTTAAGAAATAACTCTCAACATTCAGAGAATGCTCAGACAGCATTTGTAAGTGAACACAGATCTGAATGAAGTTTATATTAAGTATTAGTAATGGATGAATGTTAAAGTATTATTAAGAAGCATTATTTTTTGAAGAGTATCTTTAAATATTTTCATATCAATATTGTTGAATATATAATCATCACTGAATTGTGAAGCTGTGTTCTCATTGTCACTTTTAATACTTAAAGTATTTATCAATATCTTCATCATCAGTTGTACAACATGAACAAGACAAAAAATAGAGCTCAACACACTATTTCAGTCATTGTCATTCAGTTGACTGAGCTTTGTTTTTAGTGATCATCATAAAGTATTGTTATTGCTGACATTATCAGCTGTTATACATAGAAAATGCTTTGTGATGGTATGAATATTTAGAACTGAGTAGAAATACTCATTTATGTTGACTTCATCATATAAATCTTTAATTAACTCAAAGTCAACTAATCTTTCTTTAAAGATCCACTTGTCAGTTATATAAAATGCAACAATTTCAAAAAAGAAAAGCATGTGTGAACTAAATCATACATTAACAGCAAAAAAACATTTTTGCAGTAGAATTCAGAGTTTGAAATGTAGTATTAATGATCTTGTTGTACTTATCAGTTGAAAGATCTTGAAGTTTTCTGCAGTGAGACATGTCATGACTCATTAGCAGCTTTTTTATGAATAAGTTCAATCAGTTCATGAAAATAAGAGTTGTCAATAGTGTGAAATGAAAGATTAAGTAATATAACAGTTTGAAGAACAGATTTATGAAGAGCTTTCTTACTATATAATATGTGCAACAACTTCTGTTTCTTAATGAAGACATTTTTCTAAATTATCAAGAGAGTATTATTTTCAACTGTTATCAATTCTAATGAAGAAGCATAACATATCTTCATAACAACTATTAATTGCTCACAATCTCTTTTTCTATTTCTGAATTGATCATAGATCTGACTTAAATAGTGTCAGTGCATATCACTTATGTTTTGTGTGATGAAGCTTAAATGTTGTGAGGTGGCAGCCTATAAGATAGATGCTAAAGAACAATGTATCAAGTCTACAGTGTAAGAAAGATAACTAAGTTGCACTTATAGTATCAAAGTAGTATTGCTATATGTGCAGTAAGAGAAGAACTCATTGCTGATCTTCTGTGAGAGAAGACCAGCATGACTTTAAGTACTAGTGAGATTAGAACTATGCTAACTAATAAGATACTAGCTCTTAGAGCAGATCTAGTCTATAGTGAGCATGACAATTATTTCTCTTTTTTGTAGACATTGTTCTTGAGACTCTAAAATGTAGCATAGTGATATAATTAGACATCAGATTGTGCTGTCAGCATTCTAATTTTGGAATATTAAAGTGTACAGTTAATAATTTGCAATAGCATTAGATGTTGGTGTGGGTGGAGCTCATAGTGTTGTGGTGTTGGGGTGTGGTGTTGGTGTTTTGTTGCACCAGTGCTGATTAGATAATTAGTGGTGCCACATCATCAGTGTTAGTGCAGATGTTAGTGTGATTGATGATTGTGTAGTCATGAGTGTTAGTGTGACACTAATGCTTAGTGAATATCAACAATGTTAGTGCATAAGCTTTTTCTTCTTCTTTCTTCACTTAAGCATCATCACATCATCATCATTATTATGTCTCATCACTTCTTTTACTGTGCTGTCTTGTCATCTATCATTCTTCACATTGTGTGAGTACTGAATTGATCTGTTCATGCTGCTTTAACACTCTTGTTGATGCTAAGTGATGTGATGAGAATTTTGTTTTTGTGCATTGTGAATTATCAATTCACAACATTAATGTGCAGTAGCATTTACTACTATTATTTTGATTTTACTAATGACTCTTGACTCATCTATGCTATTTGCTGTTAGTATTAATCTTTTGTGATATATTCACTTTTGCTTTTGTTTATATTCTTCATGGCATTTTTGATGTCTTGATTTTTGAATTTATGTAAACATTCACTAATCAATTTTGATGTAGTCATACTTTATGCTTCCGCTGTCTTTCTCTGCTTGTCAACTCTGACAACTTATGTGTTGTTATGTCTGGATGTCACTGTTGCAAAGCATGTCAGAGAGCATACTGTTCATATACTCTGATAAGAACTCTATATCTTTTGTATGTGTGAGAATTTTTGATGATTGTCTGTTGATGCATTTTTAGCACTAAGTTGCATCAGCACTCTAGAATTTATTAAGTTCTGTGCACTTTTAGTGTCTAGATTATTCTAATTCTTGCTGACACAACTATTAGATTGTCAGTTTGGAGAATGAGCTCTGACAAATTTTCAATTTATGAAGTCTGATCTACTATGCTGATAGATTGAGCATGATCATCTCTACTGAGTGTTTAAATCTTCAGCATAAGATGCAATGTCTGATCACCTCTGCTACAAAACAGCACAGTAAGCATGCACATGCAGCTGTCTTAATTGACATGGAAAGATGTTGAGTTTATGAAGCTGTCATCATGATCAATATTAAATATAAGACAGTTATCTGTGAATGAAATCTGTTAGCAGCAAGAATTCAAGTGTCTGTGTTATCTCTATCTGCAGTCATCTTCAGCATCTCTCTGCATTTGCAGAGGGGTAGAGTCAGAGAAGAGAGAGAAGAGAAAAAGCAGATTGAGTCAGTACAGACATATTTAAAACATTATCTTATTTATTATGCTCATTATTTTGTTCATTATGCTGCTCACATCATTACTGCTCATCATGCTGTCTGTCATGCTGCTCACATCATTCATAATGAGCAGAAGATCTCTGACTTGCAGAAAGATTGAGCTTTGACTCAAAAAAGAGTTATTTTTTGTGCACTTCAGCACTTTTTTTCTGTATCTAGTTTCTTAAGTTCACATAGTGACCATCTTTAGATGTTTAATCAATAAAAAAGTCTTTCATTACACTTCTTTTTCTTTTCTTTATTGAATAACAAGAACAAAAGTCTTTGGAAGTTTTGTTTTTTATGATTCTTACATAACATGAAATACTTTCTTGTGTTTTTTGCAGCAGTTATGCTGTTTTTCTTTCTCATTGATGCTTTTTTGAGTGTTCTTCTTCAAATGTTTCTTGTTGTTCAAAGAAGTTTAATGCTTCTGTATTCTGAATATGTTCTTCTGATTTTCAGATGTCATTTTCTGATTCTCATCTCTTTTAGTGAATCAGATACTCAATTTTATTTCTGTGTGTACATTTATCAAGAATATCTTCTACTTAATATTCTTCATGACCATTCATCAGTTCTGAATCTGATGGTGGTAGTTTATTTTCCCTTTTATTGTATTTCTCTAGCATGAAGATATGAAATACTGAATGAATACTTCTAAATGATGATGGTAATTGAAGCTTATAGAATTGTTTTCTCCATTTTTCAATGATCTCAAATGATTCTATATACTTATGGTCCAGTTTTTGAGCTGGATGGAGCATGCTTAAGTTTTTTGCATTGAGAAGTATCCATTCTTCTATGTTGAATACTTATGATATGTGCTTTGAATCATAATACTTTTTCTGCACTTCATGGGCAATTTGGAGTGTTTTTTCAAGATGTTTGCACATCTTTTGTAATGACTCTGCTCTTTTCACAGCTTTTGGAGCCATGTGTTCTAATGATTTGTCCACATTTATATGTAACTCTGGTCTATACTCCATTAATGCAACTGCTGGTATTTCTCCCATTGAGTTATGCTTTAATTGATTGTATGTGTGTTGAGTCATAGATAGCCATTGCACTCAATCATCTTGATGATAATTAATAAACTCTTGTAAGTAATGTTCCAGAGTTTGATTTTGTCTTTTCATTTGACCATCTGTTTGAGAATGGTAAGTGATGCTTGATCTTCATTTTGCATCAAAGTAGAAGCATAGAATTGACCAATAATTGCTTGTAAATAGAAATTCTCTATCTGAAATTAAATTTTTTGATGTATCATAGATAGTAAAGATGCACTCATAGCATAGCTCTGCTAAGTCTTCTGCATCAATGTCTTTTCTACATGGTGGATATAGAGTGAATTTTGTATAGATGTCCACCACTACTAGAATGGCATTAAAGATATTGTCTCTTCAATTGAAGAGAGATAACTCTGTGATGAAGTTCATTAAGATTGACTTCATAAATTGTGAAGACATTGAAATAGTTTCTAATTCTTCATGTGTTTTATGTCTTCTGAGTTTGATTCTCTGACAGATATTACATGTCTTGACATAATCCACTACATTCTTGATAAGTTCATGCCAATAGTACTTATCTTAAATGACTTCAATGATATGTTTCATTCCAAAGTGACTCTTCTGTGAATCATCATGATTTGAGCATATAATCTTATTGATTAATGCTGGCTGACTAAATACATATGTTCTATTATTTGTCTGTAGCACATTATCTTTGAAAATTGTTTATGTTACATCTTCAGTCATGAAGACATCTTTCTTCTCCATCTCTCTTCTTTGAATGGACACAAATGTGTTCAGCTCTTGGAGCTGCAGCAATAGAGAGGTTAAGAATTCAGACATTTCAGTGTAGACTGTCTCAGACTTCATGATAGCATTAATTATAAGTCTTGACATAAGAATTGATTCTCTAATGTCTTTCAGCAGTGTTATTGTCTGTATTGAGCACAACACAAGAGAAGAACTTGTGCCAACATCTGTGTTTTCATTCATTTCTTGCACTTTCAGTGTTTGATCATGCATTCTGACACAGTTTACTATAGAAGTCAACTGTTTGTTGTTCTCTAGATTTCATTCTAGTTGAACATCATATCTGATCTTCTGTTGCAGAGTAGATAGAAGAGTCTCATCATGGTAGATGTCTTTATAATCTGATTGACAACTTGATGCATCTGCTGAGTTTAATTTATCCAGATGATGCAGTAATATGAAGTCATATGTGCTAAGCACTTCCATCCATCTTGTCTGATGTCTGTTTAAGCTCTTGATTGTCATAAAGAACTGTAGATTGGCATGGTCAGACAAGACATGTACTGATTTCTGACTTCTCTTCAGATAGTGTCTTCAGTGTTTGAATGCAGCTACTATAGCTAAAAGTTCTTTGTCATGAGTGTCATAGTGGATTTCTGCATCAATTAGCTTTCTACTTCAGAAAACAACTGAGTGTCATAGCTCATCTTCTTGAGGTTGTGTAAGAATAGCTGCTACTGCATAATTAGATGCATCTAGTTCTAACTGAATGTGCTGCTGATTGTCAAAGTGTGCTAGAAAAGATGCTGTGATAAAGCTTTTTTTTAGTTCTTCAAATGCATGTTGAGCATCTTTTGTTCAGTCAAAGTTGCATCATCTCTTCTTTGTATCCTCTTTGATGAGCTCAAAGAGTGCATTTGCTATGTGTGAATAGACATGAATAAAGTGATGGTAGAAATTCACAAATTCAAGAAAGAATTGAACTTTCTTAATGCTTTTGAATGTTGATCAGTCTAGAATGGTCAACACTCTATCCATTTCCATTGAAATACTCTTGAATTCTATGACAAACTTCAAGAAGAAGACTTTTTCCATTGCAAACTCACATTTAAATTGTTTAACAAACAGTACTGCACACTTCAAGTGCTCTAATACCATATGTGTGTGCATCTTATGTTCTTTCATGCTATTTGAATATATAAGAATGTCATTCAGATAGACTACACAGCACACATTTAGTAAATTCACAAGAGCTTCATTTATGTAAGCTTGAAAAGTGACAGATGCATTGATAAGACCAAAAGACATTACTCTATATTCATAATAATCATAACAGATGCAGAATGTAGTCTTCCATCTATCAGTTTTACATATTGAGATATGATGGTAAGCATCTCTGAGATCAAGTTTTGTGTAGATCTTAGCATCAGACAATCTGTCTAACATTTCATTAATTAATGGTAATGAATATTTATTCTTTAGTGTAATGTGATTAAGATCTCTATAGTCTACACAGAGTCTGAGATCTTCATTCTTCTTTCATGCAAAGAGTATAGATGTCTCAGCTGAGCTTTTTGAGAATTGAATTCATTTCTTCTTCAGTGCATCAGTTATGTATTTCTGAAGTATCACAAGCTCTGTTTCTGACAGATTATAGATTGGCATGAATGATGATTTCTTCTCTTTCTTCAGATCTATGACATGTTCAGTGTTTGATGGTCTAGATGGATTGGCAGCATTTTCTTCAGAGAAGATGTGTGCATATGATGTAATGTAGTCAGACAATGCTGACATGAAATCTGCAACATTTGCACCATTAATTGTGATGCTGGCATTATCTTTGAAGAAACTTTGTGTGAGTGACATAACATAGTTGAGAGATTTCAATGCAGTGTCTGCAACATTTATACTGTAGAGTGCACTGATATCTTGATCATTGTCTGTGATAAGAATTTCATCAATTGAAATCATATAAGTTTAAGTCTTTGTGATAACTTTCATCATAGCTTCTTCAGCTGAGATAATTTCTGATTCTTGAAGATCTTCAGAGATGTTTTGCTGATATGTTCAGTTGTTTTTCTGTCAGTTAATCAGTGGATTGATTTCTTTAAGTCAAGAGTAGTCTAAAATCATATTGTAATCAGTTAGATCAACACTTTCAAACTCTTGACTCACTGACTGTGTAATCTCATTACTGTCAGTTGTGCTGACAGTGAGATGATGAATTCCATAGATGTGTATTTTGTGTTCATCAATTGCTTTGACTAGCTTGGAGAGTTTTCTGTCATTAATCAGTTTTTTTGATTTAATTCAGTATTAGTCAATAAAGTTTGCTTCTGCTTCTAAGTTCACTAAGATCAGAACTGTTTCTTTCTCTGTTACTAATTAAATCTGTATTGTGATCAGAAAAGACATGAGACTTTACTACTTCTTGCATAAATCTAGAATCATCACAGCATTAATGAACTTTTTTATTTATTTTTTGACATGATGCTCATCAGTTTCTGTTTCTTCAGAATCAAGCAATCTTGGATTGTGTGCTCTTTTTGCTTGTGAAAAGTACAATATGATACTGATTTGTTATCAAACTTGCACTTTCCACTGCTTTTGTCTGCTGAGAAATTATCATATTCTGAGTTTTGATCTGTTTTATTGTTTCATGACTTGCTCTTTTTCTTCTCTTTGTAGTAGATTTTCTTACTATCTTTCTGATGGAAGAAGAATGAAGAAAATGTTTTGAGCTTTAATTTCTTATGCTTTTCTGAGATGTTTCTCTCTGCAGTGACAAGTCTTTGTATTAGTGTGTCATAGTTAAGTGCATCAAAGTTATCTGCATACTTGTCATATTCAGCATGTACTTCACTGAGTATCTTTGAATAGAGATGTGACTTTTTCTGATGTTCATCATATTTGTGTTTCAGTCTGTGTTCTAGAGTCTCTAATTACATAATAAAGTCATGCACTTTTTGATTTTTCTTCTGCATCAGTGTTAGATATTCACATTCTGCATCTCTAAGAGTGTGTTCTGGATTCACAATTTAATGTTTCAATCATGCTTTTAAGTCTTCTCATGAGCTTCTTTCCTCAGAATCTTTAAAGTTATGTGACCACTTGGTCAATAGCTTTGATTCAAAGTGTTGAATGGTTTTCAACATCTTGTGTTTATCATTGTTCTTGAAGTATTTCTCTTGGTAGAGATGGAAGACTTTGGAGACAGTGATAAACTCTTCTAAATTCTTGAGAGTCTGGGCAATGAATCTTTTTTCCACTTTTTGAATCAGAGCACACACAGAATCTATGTCTTTTGCACTTCTGTTGCAGAAAGAGTTCTTTCATTGTGCTTTCAGCACTATTGCTCATGCATTCATTGCATTTTTGATATTCTTCATGATTAATTCTGAAGAAATTGATTGTGTTCTGAGTCTTAGATTGAAGAAAGATGTAGAAGATGTTGTTTCTTGATTTCATTCAGTTCTTTTCTTTAGTGAAGAATTGTTGAAGATTTCATTGTTCTTAATGAGATTTTTCAATCTTTGAATGTCTTGTTTTTTCTTGATGAGATTGAGCTTTGCCTCAAGCTTCATGATGATTTGATCTGCATCATAAAAAAGATTCTGGACTGTAATGTTCTTTTTCTGTTTTGAAATAACAGCTTCTGATGTCTGTTTTCTTGAAGTTGCTCTCTCTGAGATGTCAACATTTATTGACTTATTTAGAGTGTCAATTAAGTGTTCAACTTGCACTACTGACACTTCTTAATTACTCATTGAAGAAGTTTCAGCTATAGTCTCTGATGCTATAGTCTGACTCATCTGTTCTTCTTAAGAGACAGTGATAGAGACTTCAATTTGTGAATTGTTGTCAGAGTTTACATTCATTTATCTCTTTTTGTTTCCACTTCTGATTCCAGTCATAGTATCTAATTGTATCCAACAGAATGGAATTGTGTTTGTTGTTGTGTAAAATGCATCAATGTTGGGAAGGTAGAATAGAAAGAAGTTTTCTAACAGAGTAGCTTGATGAATCATTTCACATTTTTTAGTGATGAGAACTGTGAGGTGACAGTCTATAAGATAGATGCTAAAGAACAATGTATCAAGTCTACAGTGTAAGAAAGATAACTAAGTTGCACTTATAGTATCAAAGTAGTATTGCTATATGCACAGTAAGAGAAGAACTCATTGCTAACCTTCTGTGAAAGAAGACCAGCATGGCTTTAAGTACTAGTGAGGTTAGAACTATGCTAACTAATAAGATACTAGCTCTTGGAGCAGGCCTAGTCTACAGTGAACATGACAAATGTGTAAGTATTGTCTTACAGAATCAGTAAATAACAGCAGATTCTCTGTCAGATTTTTCTGTTATCTGATGATATCTCTTTTAGTAGAATGCTCTTCATTAACTACTGTTTTAGTGTCAATGATTTCACTTCTTTCAGAAGCTGTTCTTATAGTTCAGTGTGAAATTTCATCATTATATAAAAGTAGAATGCTTTGAAGTCTTATAGAAAATATAATTCTTTTCATAAAAATGCTTCTGTCTCAGTTCACTAAGTATGTCTTTTAGTGGCACTGAGAATTTCTCATCAACAAGAGATTGATCATCAGTGAATGAAACAATAAAAAATTCAGAGACAGAATAACTAGACATGATAGATAAATAAAAAATTTATTGAGAAAAAAAGATAATATGATTTGATAATAATCTCTGATAAATTTTTGTGATTAAGATAATTGTTGTTGATGGAAACAAAAACAATTACATGAAAATTTCAAATGTAAATAAACTACAACAGATTCTGTTCATCACATTTTGTCAGAATGTCACCACAAATAATTAAATATAAAAATTCTAAATGAATAGAATGATTGTATATGACTGCCTGCACACTACTATGCATTTATTTTGTTTCTAGATCTTTATTGATGATTGAAATGTGTTCAGAGAGTTGTTAAGTCATATTTCTAGATGTAAATTAACAAAATATTATTAATAACATCTAGATCTTACTTATACATTGCATCATTTTCAATCACCATCAATAATCATGCTTTAATTACATTGATTTTTGCACTACTATGCTTCATGACTCTTATTAAATGAACTATGATAAATATTTTAATGAAATATACATTTTAATTTGAGCTTTTCAGACTTCAATGAAAAGATGTATTATTATTATTATTATTATTATTATTCATTATAGTCTTGTGCAGTCTGAGACTATGAAGACTACCTGCAAGCTGTCTTGCAGGATTTAACTAAGTTACAAAAACAATGATCAGAGACATGATCATA